>NC_137830.1:48558202-48738202 GCF_963921795.1 Nannobrachium achirus
CTGTTTTCACTAGTTTTGTGCGACTGCCTTGTATGATGAATTAGGGCTTTTCTTTGCGAAAGAACCTGCAAATTTGAAACTTGGAGATACGAGGTTTCTGCCTGACAGTGACAATATATTTTCGCTGTTACTAAAGATTAGCTTTTGCGTTATTTAGATAGGAGATATCATACAGGAGACTACAGGCAGAGATTTGGAACTGCAAAAGTTGTGTTGAAATCTATTAATGCATATATCATTAGTACTGTAACTGTTATGCAAAGTTAGAAAGATGATATATTTGAAGAATCAGACACTCTGTCTAGAAGGCATTTAGGTAGTGGTTTAAAGTTACATTAATCTTGCAATACGGCACCCTAAACAAACCATTTCCACATTTAAAGGTGATACACCATGCATTTAAAAAGTATTTATGTCATATTGTTTATGTCCCAAAAACGTTTTTCAAAAGGTTTGAGGCTAAATTACCACTCCTGAATAGAGAGCCTCTCATTTTTGAATGGCTCTCAGAGCATTTTCAGCTGCAGTACCACCTTTGGCCTGAACTGTGCCCCCCCCCCCCCTCAAAATCTTAAAAAAAAAAGCTAATTCTATGCCCGTATCGCAAAATTAGTGCTAATTTTATCATTTTAACATTTTTTAGAAATGATGAATAAAATGAAATCCAAGACACATTTTCTAAATATACTGTAGATATATAATAATATACAATTTGGAGTATATGTGCGGGAGAGATGTATGTTTATTCCCTCTTGGCCCCACATCTCTGTGTGTATCTATAGCCCATATTCCTGTACCTGCACTGACTCCTCTGTCTGTCTGTCTGTCTGTCTGTCTGTCTGTCTGTCTGTCTGTCTGTCTGTCTGTCTGTCTGTCTGTCTGTCTGTCTGTCTGTCTGTCTGTCATCCTTCCCCCCCACACCCTCTCCTCCCCCACATCATCATCTCTGTGCTTTCTGCATCCCCACCACCCTCCATTAGATTGTCAAAGATTCTTATGAGGTAAGACACCGAATCGCCTTGGTGTTCATGTGCAGTTGCAGAATTGCCTTTTTTCTGCCAATAATGCTGTGTGTGTGTGTGTGTGTGTGTGTGTGTGTGTGTGTGTGTGTGTGTGTGTGTGTGTGTGTGTGTGTGTGTGTGTGTGTGTGTGTGTGTGTGTGTAGGATTCTACTACTGTGTTGTTACTTAGCGCCTCTGATAGGACGTCTATAAGCCAGCTGTTGGAGGTCATACACCAGGGGCGTCACAAGGGGGGGGGGGGGGGGGAGTGGGACTGAGTTACTAGGGCCCAAGGTGGAGGGGCCTTAATTATTTTATACTTTAGCTATATGAAAAATAGCAGATATACAAGCTCACAGCGAGCTTGTAGATCTGCTATTTTTGAAAAGTCGTGAAAATTTATGCAAATCTTTGAATATATGTATTTTTTTAAGAGAACATTTTGCTTTTGCGGGGTCCCTGGAACTAAATATTTTGAGATGGGTGTCTGTGGCCAAATGGCCTACATATCAATTTGGGGGTCCTTCACATGAAAAGGTTTGAGCACCACTGACATAGACACAAAAAACCTTAGAAGGATTTTGAAATATTCAAACACTTGCACACATTTTCACGATTTTTCAAAAATAACAGATCTACAAGCTCGCAGCTACTCAAGCCGTGAGCTTGTATATCTGCTATTTCTCAATAGTTAAAGCACCCAAGGCCCAGAATTTGGTGCGACACCCCTGGTCATACACCAGGGGAGAGGGGAGAGGGGAGAAGCCCAGACCTCCTGGGCTTCTCCCCTCTCCCCTGGTCATACACCAGGGGAGAGGGGAGAGGGGAGAAGCCCAGACCTCCTGGGCTTCTCCCCTCTCACACCAGGGGAGAGGGGAGAGGGGAGAAGCTCAGGACCTCCTGGGCTTCTCCCCTCTCCCCTGGTCATACACCAGGGGAGAGGGGAGAGGGGAGAAGCCCAGGACCTCCTGGGCTTCCCCAGCGCGTGGCTGACGGATGTGGCTGTGTTGTGTTGCAGGAGGTGCAGGCGTGCACCGTGGACATGGGCATCACCACGGACTGCTCCAACCTCCCCGACAACAAGAGCAAGAACCGCTACATCAACATCCTGGCCTGTAGGTCAACCTTTTATACATGTACATCAACATACTGGCCAGTAGGTCAACCTTTTATACATGTACAAGAACCGCTACATCAACATACTGGCCTGTAGGTCAACCTTTTATACATGTACAAGAACCGCTACATCAACATACTGGCCTGTAGGTCAACCTTTTATACATATACAACCATGAACCACTACATCAACATACTGGCCTGTAGGTCAACCTTTTATACATGTACAAGAACCGTTACATCAACATACTGGCCTGTAGGTCAACCTTTTATACATGTACAAGAACCGTTACATCAACATACTGGCCTGTAGGTCACCCTTTTATACATGTACAACCAAGAACCGCTACATCAACATACTGGCCTGTAGGTCACCCTTTTATACATGTACAACCAAGAACCGCTACATCAACATACTGGCCTGTAGGTCAACCTTTTATACATGTACATAGGGCTGTCACGATTATGACATTTTACATGACGATTATTTATCACTCAAATAATGGGGCTGTTAAGTGTGACATCATTTTGTAGGCAGAGGAGAACTTTTGCCCCCCAAAAAAGCGAATCTTTTTACTATTTTTACTATTTACAAATTTTTCTTCTCTTTGTTGTTGAAAGGAAAGTGGTATAATTATACTTTAGTCGTCATTTTTGTCTCGGATCTGTTGAAATAGCGAGGGACAGATATTGACAATAAATCTGCTTGGAGGTCTGACTACAAAATGATGTCACGGCTTAAAAGCCCCATTGCGATTAACAATTTAATTGTGTTTTTGTCGTTGATAATTACATTTCTGTTTGGCTTTTAGGCTTTTAAGTTGCACATGGTAGATATGACACACTAAATAGACTAAGCCCCCATGCTCCCCCCCCCCCCCCCCCCCCCCTTTTCTCTTTTTTTGTTTTTGATGTTATGCTTTTGAAACTGATATTATCCTAGATAAAGTACTATGTTCTATCCGTCTGTCTTTCAATGTTATATGAGATACTTAAAGTGTGGTTCCTGTGGAAATAAGCCTCGGCTTTCTAGGATCTCCTTTTAGTTGACCTTGTACCAGTGATTTGTACTGTCATGAAACTGTACTTTTTTCTATTGCAAACTTCTAATAAATTCTTCAATCAATCAATCTTCAATCTTCAATCAATCAAACACATAACCTAAATATACAAAGAAATTACTGACATATTTGACAACTTTATACTTAAAAAAGAACATTGATAGTGGAAATAGCCGATCTACAAGCACACAACGCGTCGCGATGCGACGCGTTGTGAGCTTGTAGATCTGCTATTTCCACAGTTTTTGACCTTTATTTAAATATATGAACATTTTTCAACATACAAACGATTATGACGATTATGAAAAAGAATCACGATTAGACGATTATGTAATAATTGTGACAGCCCTACATGTACAACCATGGCTTCATTTAGATTAGATAGGAGAGTAGAAAAAGAGAGACAGAATTGAACCATGCTGGGATGTTGAGAGTATGTGTGGTCAACGCACAGGTCAGCTATAACGCCATGCCTTGTTGTGAATGCTTCAATATATATTAATATATTTAACCGTTCCAAAATTGGGCATCCAGTATATATTTATTAAAAATAAATAAATAATTAAATTACATTTTGAAATTCTTACTCATGCATGTGAAAACCTTTTGGTTTGTTTTAGCAAATTAAATCATTGTAACTTAGCATTTCATTAACTTCTGAAGCTGATATTTTTGTATTTAACTAATATCTTTTAATGTGTTACTCCTTTGTATTCTTTTGTACTGTATTGTACCGTACAATACAGTACAATGATGATGTCATCACGGTGTACTTTACAATACAAACCCCACAATCAATCCTCCAGTTCTAGGCAACACAGAAGAGCGGGGACTTTTTTTTCTTATTTCCACATAACAACTCTAAGGTATATTAAAAGGATCCCTGACTAATACGACAAATATGCCTTAATACATTATAATTGTCCTCTATAACTACATTGTAAAATTAAAAACACCTTAAATATTTTATTTCTTCTAGAAATAGCTAATCATTCACTCAATAGGGGAAATGCCTGTCGCAAGTTGATGATGTCATAAATGTCATGTGTGATCTATCCCTTTGTCATTTATGACAAAAAGAAAAACACAAACACATTTGAAATATTGATTTGATGCTCATATTAACCATAGGAAGTATTACGTTTGTTTTTATTTGCACATGCATGTCATAAATTACATAGGGATAGATCACACATGACATTTATGACCATTTATGACCCAACTTGCGACAGACATTTCCCCTGTTGAGTGAAAGATTAACTATTTCTAGAAGAAATGAAATATTTACGGTGTTTTTAATTGTACATTGTAGTTATAGAGGACAATTATAATGTATTAAGGCGTATTTGACGTATTAGCCAGGGATCCCTTTAATGACATAGTTCAATATTGAAAATGGGAGGTTCTCCCCTTTAACCTTTGTGGTTCTTGTGGTTCTTGTTTCATGCAGATGACCACAGCCGCGTGAAGCTTTGTCACAGCCTGGACCGAGACGGAGAGACTGCAGACTACATCAACGCCAACTTTGTCGATGTAATTAATATGTTGTTATTTTGGGTTTTGGAAACCTTTTAAATTGTGATAATATCAAACATAAATTAATAACTAGAGGGGGGATATCAACACCCCCCCCAGCACATTGAACCCTAGCTGTGAGCTTGTAGATCAGCTATTTTTACTACTTCTAAAGCATTCGTTTTCTAATTCATGGAATTTCTTAGATTTTTTGGAGCTGTGTGGAGCTCCCTATACGTGGCCGTGTGTGTGGGTCTGTCTGTCTGTCTGTCTGTTTGTCTGTTTGTCTGTCTGTCTGTCTCCGGGTATGTAGCCTGCAGTAACCTTTTCTGGCCACACATGTTAAGGGAGGGGCGCTGTTGCACACACACACACACACACACACACACACACACACGCACACACACACACACACACACACACACACACACACACACACACACACACAGCTCCACTTCGAACAGAGGTTCGATTTTTTATTATTCATTCATGAAAATCTTAGCTTTTTGGGGAATGCTTTTTTAAAAATGTTTTGAAATAATTATAATTAACTCAGCGGGTGCCCACGCGTCAAACTCTTTGATGTCGCTGGAGGCCCACGACGCGTCTGCCGCGTTTACTGTATTTACAGTAGCAACTAAATCTCACCGTACTGAGAGCATCGCGTGGCCGTTTTTCTCCATATACTCCAATGCATTTCCCCATCTTTAACGCCCTTTATCTCTGAAGTATTTTTTATGGCTAAAACTGTGGCAGGCTGCGGCAAAATGACCAACTTTTGATCGGCAATCAACAGCTATGATCAACACTGGCCCATACAGTATGTTACACAACAACATCCTGTCTGCGGTCATGTGACCAAGTGACGTCATGACGCATGCATTGACGCAGCAGGGCCGTGTGCAATACAATGGTGGTGGGTCTGGGCATCCAGAGGGGATAAATGGGGCTCAATCTAGGGGCACCCAATGTGTTAAAAACAAAATGTAGGAAACTAAAAATGATAAGGGACCCATAAAAATGTGTCCGCGACCCACAAAAGGGTCCTGACCCAGTGTTTGGGAACCAGTGGTCCATACAGTTATATATATTGCAGACTGACCGGTCACTCTCCTGCTCCGGTCAGGGTTACGAGCACCCGAGGGCCTACGTCGCTGCTCAGGGTCCCATGAAGGCCGGCAGAGAGGACTTCTGGAGGATGGTCTGGCAGCAGAATGTGGGAGTTATCGTCATGATCACTAACCTCAAGGAGAAAGGCCGGGTAGGAAGACGCTTCTAGGGCCCGACCCATATACAGTACATACAGTACATATACAGTACATACAGCATACATGGGCCCGCAGGTTAATATCTGAATACTGGTAGATGTTAGACCAGGGGTCTTCAGCGTTTTCAGCCCAAGGACCCCTTAGTTGAGAGAGAGATGAAGCAGGGACCCCTCAACCTTTTCATAGATTCCATATAGTTTCATCGTTTGACAGCACAATCGTCAGTATATTTTCGATTCATGTCAATTTGTGTTTTCAGATATTTAAAGGGATATTCCACTTTCAAAAAACGTTTGGTCATTTTATCGTCTAATCAGGCTTTTATGAACACCCTGAACAGATTTTAAGTTGCTTTATTCAATATTTAGATATTTGATGTACAAGTTATCAGGCCATCCAGGCCCAGGACCTCTCTCCACATACACACCCATTGTAACTTCAAACTCCATTTTAACCATGATAGATTTATTAAAAACACCCATTATTTTTTTCTAGTGACTCATACTACCCTCCTAATACGTGAGCAGGCTGTGTTTTTTCTGTAACTTTTTTCATATCTTTTTAGTGATTAATTTTTGTATTAAATATCTTTCATTTTCCCAAAGAATTATTAAAAATAAATGAAAAAAGTTATCGAAAAAACACGACCTGCTCATGTATTAGGATGGTAGAATGAGTCACCAGAAAAAATAATGGGTGTTTTTGATTAATCTATCATGGTTAAAATGGAATTTGAAGTTACAATGGGTGTGTATGTGGAGAGGCCCTGGATCAAGCCTCCTGTTAACTTATACATCAAATATCTAAATATTGAATGAAGCAACTTAAAATCTGTTCAGGGTTTTCTTAAAAGCCTGATTAGATGATAAAATGACCAAAGGTTTTTTCGAAAGTGAAATATCCCTTTAGCTCACAAGGCGCTGTGAGCTTGTAGATCGGCTATTTTCGGCTACAGTTCCTCAGAATATGGACACTATAGGGTTCAAGTTGTTAATATAAAAAGGATTGGAGGATTTGGAGGACCCCCTGTAGTAACTCTGAGGACCCCCTAGGGGTCCCAGACCCCCTGTTGAAGACCCCTGACATACAGCAATGGCATACATGGGCAACTGGCGGCCCGGGGGCCACATGCGGCCCCCACCTTCACTTAGTGCGGCCCGCAGGTTAATATCGGAATACCGATAGTTGTTAGACTGTTACAATTCAAAACATGCAAACATAACCAGCTTACTTACTTCTATATTAGTAGCTTAATGACTAGTATTAGTCTTTTTTATGCCTAATGTATTTGTATTTAAGTCCATGAAGTTGAAATTAAATAAAAATGTTACTTTTCAGGATTCCAATTCAAAAATAGCTAAAAAATAATAATAATCGAGAATTCCAATTCCAAATATGTTTGCTATTTTTGACTGTATATGCATTGTGGCCCTCTGGAGTGCGTGTGAAAATATAGTGGTCCTCTCATCATCAAAGTTTCCAAACCCCTGACATACAATATCGGTATCAGACTAAATAAATTTGGCCCGTTAGTAGAGTAGACTGTTTCCATCTACTGCTGTTCTGTCGTTTCAGACCAAATGTGACCAGTACTGGCCAGAAGAGAACCAGGAGGATTATGGGCCATACCAGGTGACACTTAAAAGCACCAAGACCCTGGCCTACTACACACTGAGGACCTTTACTGTCCGAGACATCAGCAATAAGGTACAGCCTACTGTATAGATCAGGGGTTCCCAAACCTTTTTGTCTCAGGGCACCCCATAAATATTTATTTTTTAATCCGAGGCACCCCTACATTATAATTTTCACTCCCCAGCACCTTATATTTATAGCATATCGTCGTTGTCGGGTGGAAACCTTGTATGTCCAAAACCGTTTGTTTTGTATTTATCATCTATAAAATGTACTAAACTAGTGAAAACAGCCGATCTACAAGCACACAACGCCTCGCATCGCGAGGCGTTGTTTGCTTGTAGATCGGCTGTTTTCACTAGTTTTGTGCGACGGTCTTGTATGGTATGGTATGTGTTTATTGCTTAGTCCCCAAAGGGAAACACGTTTTGCCACCAGAGCGAATACAAATACACAAAATCAAAGACAACATATAACAAACATACAAATACACAACAAATAACAATAACAGACTTTACAAATTACATGACACCCTCCCAAAACAAAGCTAGCGGTGTACGTTAACGTTAAGGAATCTAACAGCAGCAGGAACAAAGGATTTCTTCATTCGCTCAGTAGATATTGTAGGCGTCAAAAACCTGTTGCTAAACTTGCTACGCAGGTCATTAAATGCCTTATAGAGAGGATGGCCTTCGAAGGAAAGAATAGTGTTCAATTTGGTCCTCATTCGCTTGGCTATAGTGATATCCAAAGTATCCTTGTATGATGAAGCAGGGCAAAAGACGTACACATTTGAAATTTGGAGATAAGAGACGCACACGCATGATTGTTCTCACTGAGGGTCTGTCCTGGTTCCAGGTGTGTCAGAAGGGCGTGGAGCGGGCCGTGGTCCAGTACCACTACACACAGTGGCCAGACATGGGCGTGCCAGAGTACACCCTGCCCGTCCTGTCCTTCATCAAGACGTCGTCCCGGGCCTCAGCGCAGGACACAGGACCCGTACTGGTCCACTGCAGGTACACGACACAGTGGGAATGGGACCATACGCCATATTATTGTTTAACTAGCCCTTACCCGTTCAAAGATATGGGGTGTGCACTGTGCACACAGTATATGAGGGATGGAAAGTAACTTAAACTGGTGCTTACATGATAATTGCGACCGTCAGGTCGCAGTTACTATCAAAACCTCCACAAACTGTGAGTCCGTCAGTCAGTCCGTCAGTCAGTCCGTCCGTCAGTCAGTCTGTCTGTCACACGTCACATGTCACACTTTTGCCCTGCTCATATCTCTGCAACCGTTGCCCCGATCCATGCCAGATTTTGCACACACACTCCTTGCCTGCCAAACTACAACCTCCAAGGACCCCCGGAGCTCCAGGGACCCCCAGGTCCCTGGGGGCCCCCCAGATGTAAAAAATGACCAAATGTGCAAAAATGACCAAATGACCACCCCAACGGGGCTGCTCACGGGGAATTCCCGGGGACCACCGACTCCTGGTGCTCCAGAACGGATGCAAAAGTGGTGGCGCCCCCAGTGGAGGACCCCCTGCCACTGCAGCGCACATAAAATGCCGTAACTCGGGCTAGGAGCGACCGGGAGAGCCGGGGCCGGTACCTATTCGTCCGCCTCGGCGGCGCGGAGAACCCACCCCTCATTTCTCACATGGCCCTCTTCTAGCGCCACCATGTGGCCGATTCTTGCAAAACACATTTTTGGACACTGCTCCTACAATTTTTGCCCTAAAATCACTCAAATCGGTACACAGTATGTCTACACTCATGTCATCAACATGGATCTGTCCCATATAGCGCCACCTTCAGGCCGATTTTTTAAAACACATTTTTGGACACTGCTCCTACAATTTTTGCCCTAAAATCACGCAAATCGCTACACAGTATGTCTACACTCATCTCATCAACATGGATCTGTCCCATATAGCGCCACCTTCAGGCCGATTTTTTCAAACACATTTTTGGACACTGCTCCTACAGATTTTGCCCTAAAATCACACAAATCGGTACACACTATGTCTACACTCAGCGCCACCATCAGGCCGATTTTTTTCAACCACATTTTTGGACACTGCTCCTACACATTTTGCCCTAAAATCACGCTGCGACCTGACGGTCACTTATCTCCCGATTAGGGAGTCTTACTGGTATGTAGGAGCATCAATGTAAGAAATACCCGTTTCGTTTAATGGCTACAGAAATACTGTGTACCGATCTGCATGATTTTAGGACAACATCTGTAACAGGGCCCCCCCACCCCCCACCTGCGCGCGCGCGCGCGCACACACACACACACACACACACACACACACACACACACACACACACACACACACACACACACACACACACACACAGCTGGTTAAACATGTTGCCTCATGCTAGATGCAGAATAGATAAGCCTCATGCTATATGCAGAATAGATAGTAGATACACCATAAAAATGCTAATATACAGCATACGATTTGTGAAAGTGACAAACGGGCTTTGCAGTTATGTCAGGTGTGTTCATATGCTAATGGTGATGCGGATTCAGATCAATTCAGGCTTTTGCAAATCCCGCCCCATTCTGCCCTGTTACTATGATGGGACATTAACCCTGGGCAGATTGTTTTTATAGTGGCAGTGAATGGGATTTTTTTTTTCATAGCCTCATTATTGCAATTTTAAGTACCAAAGGAAAAACATCTAGGTGATATTAATAAAAAGGGAAGACAAAGGTACAGTAGTTACATTGCAAAACAGGGGGTTTCCCCGAAAATATATGTTTTAATTTGTTTAATCCCAGTGGTACAGAATCACTATTGCAGATTCTTTTATAGTGGAAGTGGATGGGATTTTTTTTTCCTTCATAGCCTCATTACAGCTATATAAAGTACCAAAAAAAACACATCTACGTGATATTAATAAAAAGGGAAGACAAAGGTACAGTAATTACATAGCAAAACAGTAATTTCCCCCCGAAAATATATGTTTTAATTAGTTTAATCCTCTGGATCAGAGAGAGAATAGAAATCGCGCATTGCATCTTGGGTAGGAAGAGGAGAACTATAATCTGTTCTCCTCACATAATAGGCTGGCTTTTCGTAATTCTGCCCATTTAAAATATATGTACCCAAACGTAACAAGTTAGACCATTGATAAGGTCCATGTGAACTAGTCTGTTGAAGCTTATTCATTACAATGATCGCAAACGCTATGGTCGCGAGCGGCCTGGCCGTGCTCCGCAGTGCGGACAGCCGGTGAAAGACGGCTCCCACTTTCTCCGACTGCAGAACTCCACCCCCGCTTGCAAAAAGTGAATGTATTTTTCTGGTTGGCCAGTCAGGGAGTCTCAGGGACCAATCAGAAGGCTGACAAACGGTGAATTGGTCCAGCCACCGAAGAGAAACACTGTGACAGACAGACAGACAGACAGACAGACAGACAGACAGACATTCAGACAGACATTTGGATAATTATATGTTTGATGTGATAAAAACACTCACGATAATCATATAGTGGAGATTTAATTTATCGTGATATTGTCCTCTGTCATGCACTGGGATCAATTCACCTGCATATCCGGTACCACTTAAACCCTCTATAATTGGTAAAAGGTACTTATAATATACATACTTAATACAGTCTTTTTTTTTACTCTCTATCGGTTTTTGCCAAAAAATAGCCGATCAGTTAGTTTTCTTTTTTTTTAAAGCGTAGTTTTTATTTTTATTTCAGTTAACTAAAATGTTTTTCTATTCTAGTTTTAGTTTTTTAGTTAGTTTTTGTTTACTATAATAACCTTGTGACTGTGTGTGTGTGTGTGTGTGTGTGTGTGTGTGTGTGTGTGTGTGTGTGTGTGTGTGTGTGTGCACTGTGCAGTGCTGGTGTGGGCAGGACAGGCACCTACATAGTGGTAGACAGCATGCTGCAACAGATCCGGGACCAGGGCACGGTCAATGTTCTGGGCTTCCTCAAGCACGTGAGAACACAGAGGAACTACCTGGTACAGACTGAGGTACTGTAATAATCACACTCATGCGCACACGCACACAGGCTATAGGGGCATCGCAGATTTGTCTTGGGAAACTTGTGGGAGCCAATCAAAGTTGCTCTCATAGACTTTACTATAGAGTAAAATAATACGGGGCGGCATAGCTCAGGGGTAGAGAAACCGTTATTAGAGCACGAAGGGTTCCCGGAGGGTTCCCAGTTCGAATCCGGGCTCCCCCTGAGTTAATGTCGAAGGGTCCTTGGGCAAGACTCTGAACACCACATTGCTCCCGGTGAGCAGGTTGGTGCCTTGCATGGTTTCCTCCGCCACCGGTGTATGAATGTGTGTGTGAATGGGTGAATGTAATGCACAATCTCTGTAAAGCGCTTTGGATAAAAGCGCTATATAAATGCACCATTTACCATTTACCAATACAAAAAATAAATGTGCTTTAAGTAGCATGTGAGTGGTCAAACTAGGTGTTATTCGGGATTCTGAAACCAATGCAAGCATTTGTTTTGCACGAAAAACATTCCTTTCCGAGAAACGGCCACCACAAAACTTTGAAAAGTGATGACTCATCACTAAACCATAGTTTTATGGGGTCCGTTTTTAGCCCAAGGAATGTTTTTTCCTGCAAAACAAATGTTTGCATTGGATTCAGAATCCCAAAATACACCTAGTTTGACCCCTTACATGCTACTTAAAGCATTATGTATTTTTTGTATTATTTCACTCTATAGTAAAGTCTATGAGAGCCCAACTTTAATTGGCTCCCACAAGTTTCCCAATACAAATCTGCGATGCCCCTATAGCCAAAAATGTTCCATATGGCATGTTCTAAATGTGTGCCAAATTTCATGCTTCTTTCATAAAGTGCACGATTACATCAAAATACTGCCCGAAACGCCTGGACTAAGTGTGGGGATTTAAGGGGAGCAAATGCTAATTTTGTGCAAATTTGTCTTAAAGTGCAAAGTTTTGCACAGATGTAGCTCAGGGCATGCTCTAACGATTTAGCTAGGGCGCCCGAGTCTGTGACCTTCGGGGTCGCCACAGCGGCCAAATCAAGTTGGCTTCCATCGACTTTAGTGATGAAAAGTGATGAGTCATCACTTTTCAGAGTTTTGTGGGTGTTTTCTGGAGCTGTGGCGACCCCGAAGGTCGCCGACTCAGGCGCCCTAGCTAAATCATTAGAGCAAGCCCTGGGCTACATATGTGCAAAATTTTGCGCTTTAAGACAAATTTGCACGAAATTAGCATTTGCTCCCCTTAAATCCCCACACTATTCGGTAGGTCCACATAACAGCAGGTATGTACAAGAGAGCAGTCATTAAGATGCCAGAGATTGTCAGTGCATTGTACGTGAGAGAAAGTCTCTCTCTCTCTCTCACTCTCTCTCTCTCTCTCTCTCTCTCTCTCTAGGAGCAGTATGTGTTCATTCATGATGCTCTCTCTCTCTCTCTCGTCTCTCTCTCTCTCTCTCTCTCTCTCTCTAGGAGCAGTATGTGTTCATTCATGATGCTCTCTCTCTCTCTCTCTCTCTCTCTCTCTCTCTCTAGGAGCAGTATGTGTTCATTCATGATGCTCTCTCTCTCTCTCTCTCTCTCTCTAGGAGCAGTATGTGTTCATTCATGATGCTCTCTCTCTCTCTCTCTCTCTCTCTCTCTCTAGGAGCAGTATGTGTTCATTCATGATGCTCTCTCTCTCTCTCTCTCTCTCTCTCTCTCTCTCTCTCTCTCTCCTCTCTCTCTCTCTCTCTCTCTCTAGGAGCAGTATGTGTTCATTCATGATGCTCTCTCTCTCTCTCTCTCTCTCTCTCTCTCTCTCTCTCTCTCTCTCTCGTTCTCTCTCTCTCTCTCTTCTCTCTCTAGGAGCAGTATGTGTTCATTCATGATGCTCTCTCTCTCTCTCCTCTCTCTCTCTCTCTCTCTCTCTCTCTCTCTCTCTCTAGGAGCAGTATGTGTTCATTCATTATGCTCTCTCTCTCTCTCTCTCTCTCTCTCTCTCTCTCTCTCTCTCTCTCTCTCTCTCGTTCTCTCTCTCTCTCTCTCTCTAGGAGCAGTATGTGTTCATTCATGATGCTCTGGTGGAGGCCATCCTGAGCAGGGACACCTCGGTGACCTGTGACCTCCTCCACTCCTACGTGTCTGACCTCCTGACCCCTGGGGCCTCAGGCAGAACACGGATGGACAAACAGTTCAAGGTCAGAGGTCATGTGTGTGCATTATGACATTCCATTATCATTCCACTTCCCATACTGAACAATTATGTCAAATACAGTCAAAAGAGGCGTTGTGAGCAGATGTAGATCGGCTATTTTCACAATTTCTGCCTCTAATTTGGCCAATGTTTAATTTGTAATTTTAGAGGTATTAAAAAGTCCTTAAATTGTCACTGTGGAAATGTATCTATACACTTAAATTCTATGTTGGTTTGTTTACGGTTGAGTGAGAAAACAACGATGCACATTAAGCTAATCTTCTGGGGACCCCCCCCAAAATAATTTGGGGACCCCCAGGTTGAGAAGCACTGCTTTAATGGGTGTAACAGCGGAGTCATACGTTGTGTTGCAGCTGATCAGCCAGCGTCAGGCCAAACATGCAGACTACAGCACGGCCCTGACAGAGGGCAACGCCCAGAAGAACAGAGCCAGGGCCCTGATGCCTGGTGAGGAACACACACACATGCAGCTAGATCAGGGCATATATACAAAAAATGCCCATCTACAAGCTCAAAACGCGTTGCAGTGCGACGCGTTTTGAGCTTGTCGATATTTTTTTAATTGGAATCCTGAATTATTTTTGGCAATTTTTTAATTGGAATCCTGAAAATATTGAATTTAAAATGTTATATATGGTAACTTTATTATTAAATACAAACACATTGGGCATAAAAAAAGACTAGTACTGGCATGGACGAAAATAGGGCCCATACTGTGCACACACACACACACACACTCGCATGCACAAATGCCATAATTTCTCCCCCTTTGTTAAAGGATTTAACAGTGTATTTGATGAAAATGTAACTGATGTTGTTATACTATGATACTATATATTAATATTACTGTATTATAATAACAAATGATGTGCCTCTCTGCTGTACCGTGTGTGTGTGTGTGTGTGTGTGTGTGTGTGTGTGTGTGTGTGTGTGTGTGTGTGTGTGTGTGTGTGTGTGTGTGTGTGTGTGTGTGTGTGTGTGTGTGTGTGTAGTGGAAAGGTCCAGAGTGTGTTTGTCTTCAGTGGGACCAGACTCCACAGACTACATCAACGCATCCTACGTCATGGTGAGTTGACGGGACGAGCGCTCGGCAAGGGGGGGCAGCAGGGCTGTCGTCATAGGCGGACTTTGCCATTTGCCCTAGGGGGGGGCAGGCTTGAGCAGCAACATGCCAATTGTCAACCAACTAGGGATGCGAAGATATACCGGTACGGATCGTAATCGCGATACAAACGTCCGCGATACGGTTGAATCGGTACATTCAGTGTGTACCGGTACAATAGACGGCCGAAATCGTGATGGATCGTGCCGTGAGTGTCTGGATCGGTATATTCCGCGATTGTATCGGTTCTTCCATATAGTATTTCATTCTATCCTGTGTTTCCGAGGCGCCATGAATGCACCATCATCAGCCGTTCAACCCCCTCCCCAAAAGCCAGTCTTTAACGCGAGCTGCGACTCGGACAGACGGACAACATCTGCACTCTGCATGCAGGCAACCAGGGAGACAGACAGTGCAGCGAAATGCGAGTGAATCAACAGACGAACTAGCAGCCCCACGGGTTAAAAAGATAGTTGTACAGTACTTAGCTTTATAACATCCAAGTCCGCTACGCTGATTGTTGTCACAGAGTAGCACAGGCTGATCGAGTGATATGTAATCAACAGCCGTTTCTTAGCGAATCTCCGACGGACAATTGATTGAGATCATCTTCTGCGCTATATTAACTGCACACACACACACAACAACAATGTTGCTGGGTGTTGTAGGACTACTGCTTGCGTTTAAAACAAAGTATTTGTCACTGTTCTACAACTTTCCTGTTGATGCAAGCAACTCTCTCACTTTCTCTGCTGCTAGTTCTGCTCTGCATGGGAAAGAAGCCTAATTTATACATCGGAGTACAAGGGTGTCGCACCTAAAATAGCAGACCTACAAGCTCACAATGCGTTGTGGATGCGACGCGTTGTGAGCTTGTAGGTCTGTTTTAAAACATTTTGGCTATAAAAATTGCATAATCCTGGATTAAATGTAATATAATATAATATAATATAATATAATATAATATAATATAATATAATAATACAAACCAGGGAGGGACTTTATTGTTTTTCAGGTCAAGGACCCCTTAGCTCAGACAGAGATCAAGCAGGGACCTTCGCTGTAGGCTAGGCATTATAGCCTACTGTATCACACAAATATTTGGCAGGCCCCCTGTAATAACCCTGGATTGGGGTCCCTGACTCCCAGTTGAAGACATATAGGCCTACTAATAATGACATAGGCCTTCTATATGATTAGTTAACAATTCTACAATAGCCAGCAGCTTTGTGTTCTCCCAGAATACTATAGGCCTATGTTGGGTTGTTAGACAGAGCCTAGTACTACAGTGAAAAAATAAATTGCCTTGAATTTAAATTTCATAAATTTTTAGTCGCTATGTTTTGTAAATTTGGGGATTTGGGCTTGAATCGTGGTGAATCGTGAATCGTATCGCATCGTATCGGGAACAGGGGTGGATCGCGATGTATCGTATCGGCAGGATTTCAATGTATCGCAATTATATCGTATCGCTGGCAGTGTATCGAGGTCCGTATCGTATCGCCTCAGTGGTCGAGATTCGCATCCCTACAACCAACCCCTCAACACTAACTTATCACACTGTCCAACTACTGTTATTCATTGTGTCCACCAGACCACTAGTGTACCAAATAAAACACGAGTACAATTATGTGTGGTTAGAGCAGTGTCATTTTACAAATTGTGTTCATTATTAAGTAAAATAGCTACTTTCATTATTGGAAACACAGTTGCAGCTTACAAGAAATGCCAATAAGAATAAACCATTTGATAATCTCAGCTATAATTTCTAAATGGCTACAAAACATTTTGTTTGATGCAGGACAATAATTATTGTAATTTAATTTATTTTAAGTAATGAACAATAAGGGAATATCAGTGAATAATAAATAAAATATATATATATTTTTACATTTTAAACCCCTTTTTAATTATGTTTCAAGCCTAATATGTGTAATCTTTGTGTACAGTTCGGATATTGCAGGTATGTTCAGGTATATTCATAGTCTGACAACCCCCATTCTTAGCAATGCTATCTTCAGACAGAGAGGCTCTGATCACTTAACATATTCCAATCAATCAACTTATTGTCGCCAGCTGGTCTCTGTGTGATGGGGAGAAACCAGTGACTATTAGTTGGTTAATTCTTTAAAAAGTCATAACTCTTGACAGGAATGGGCTAGAGACTTACTTTTTTTCCTAAATGCTCAGAAATGCCTGGGGGTGCAGTGCACCCCCTGCACCCCCATGAAGTCCGCCTATGGCTGTCGTGAATCGGTTTACGAAGATATCTGACGTGTGTCCCGGACGGTTGTCTTTTCAGGGCTACCGTCTGAGTAAAGAGTTCATCCTGACCCAGACTCCTCTGAGCAGTACCGTCACAGACTTCTGGAGAATGGTGTGGGAGCACAGCGCGCACACCATTGTGTGTCTGCCCGATGCATACAGTCAGGTAGGGAGAAAAGCACAGAGCCCCTGAAGTGACATGGTGCAAAAAGATTTTTTTTAAGGCATAGGAACGTGATATATAGTGTGGTAAAGCTTTATTAACTTGAACAAACAAGATCCTAATCCGTTCAATCACTTTATTAACCTGAGTATACTAGGCAGTAGGCACGCACCCACACACACACACAATAATATTTCTAGATAGGAAGTTTCACTTGGGCTGTGTTTCTGATTCCCTCAGAGTGAAGGCGAAGAGTCCTGTGTCTACTGGCCTACTGAGGACCATCCAATCAGCTTTCAGGGATTCACTGTGTCATTCTCAAGGGAGGAGCATGTCTGTCTGTCCAATGACGAGAGACTGCTGGTGCAGGACTTTCTACTGGAGTCTCCACAGGTGACCCACGCATGATTGATTGATTGATTGATTGAAGAATTTATTAGAAGTTTGCAATAGAAAAAAAGTACAGTTTCATGACAGTACAAATCACTGGTACAAGGTCAACTAAAAGGAGATCCTAGAAAGCCGAGGCTTATTTCCACAGGAACCACACTTTAAGTATCTCATATAACATTGAAAGACAGACGGATAGAACATACAGTAGTACTTTATCTAGGATAATATCAGTTTCAAAAGCATAACATCAAATACAAAGGCAGAAACAAAGAAAAAGGGGGGGGGGGAGCATGGGGGCTTAGTCTATTTACAAGTCACGGGTAGCAGCTGTCTGAAGGTGACTTTTCATACCAATTTTGAAGGAGGCTAGGGATTTGCTCTCCTTTAGGGCGTTCCACATGTTGATGGTGTAGCAGGAGAACGAGTTAGAGCCTTGTTTAGTGTTAAATCTACGTTGATGATGATTAGTGAAGCTGCCTCTGGTGTTGTGATCGTGAACATCCTTGACCTTTAAGAAGTAGTTTGTCAGGTACATGGGAATCTTGGAGGTGTAGTGTATCTTGTACACCAGGCCCATTGCAAGATGCTGTACTCTGTCAGCTACTTTGAGCCATCCCACGCTTTCGTGGTGATGATCGGTAAGGTGGGTCAGAGGAGGGAGACCAAGCACAACCCTAATTAGTTTGTTTTGGGCTGTTTGGAGCTTTAACTTAAAGGCAGCTGAGGCGTCGCGATACCAGACAAGGACTCCGTAATCAATGAGGGGCCCAATAAGAGCTCCTCCTAGTGTCTTTCGGGATTTAATATTGATCAGCGGGGCAACCCTTTGCAAGAAGCGAATTCGTTGGTTGACTTTATTGATTACCTTGGTGGTCATTTTTTCACTGGATAGGTTAGCCTCCAGGATGCAACCCAGGTAGCAGATGTAGTTTTTTCTTTCTATCACAGTGTCACCTACTTTAATTGTGAAGTTCTCAACTAGGCTAAGTTTCTGAATAGATCCAAAGAGGATACATTCAGTTTTGCCTAGGTGAATTGAGAGTCTGTTGTCATTGAGCCAGGTGCAGATCTTGTTAAGTTCACAGTTAAGGGCCTTTTCAACCTGCGATATGTCTCTGCCTGAGACTAGGAGAGCCGAGTCATCCGCGAACAGAAACAGATTGCAGTCACAAGCAGATGACATGTCGTTTACGTATATTAAGAACAACAGTGGTCCTAGTATACTCCCTTGAGGTACTCCACAGTTTACTGGGAGGGGGGGGACAGGGTTCCGTTGACTTCCACCATCTGTTCCCTCCCCACCAAGTTAGAGTGCATCCATCTCACTGCTGTGCTATCAAGACCAATAGCTTTGAGTTTTTCAATCAGAATAGAATGACAGTAGTTATGGGGCATCCATGAGCAGTTCCAGATCTATGTTTTTGATTTATGTGTTCTAGATCTATGAATTCTATGTGTTCTAGATTTATAAATGCTATGTGTTCTAGATCTATACATTGTGTTCTAGTTCTATATTTTTAGATTGATTCTATGTGTTCTAGATCTATATTTTTACATTCTATGTGTTCTAGATCTATGTGTGGGTGTGGCCACATAGCCACGGACATAGCTTTTTATAGGGAGCCGGTTTCACCGCTCCAACAACATCTACAGTAGCCTACGATCCTGCGAACATTTTGGGAGTTCACTAAACAATATTAATAATATGTCTCTCTCTCTCTCTCTCTCTCTCTCTCTGTCTCTCTCAGAATGACTATGTGTTAGAGGTGCGTCAGTACGGCGCCCCCTGTTGGCCCAACCCAGACAGCCCCATCAGGAACAGCTTTGAGTTGGTCAACGCGGTCAGAGAGCACAGCCGACTCTCAGACTCGCCTACGGTGGTCCACGACCCGTAAGTACATCAACAATACACCAGAATGGGGGCACCGTGGCGCAGTCAGTAGCGCTGTGGCCTCACAGCTAGAAGGTCCTGGGTTCCATTCTCACTGGGGATGCTGGGGGCGTGTTCTCTCCTCCGCTTCATCAGAGCCCACACCCTAGGTGGGGTTGGCAAAAGGGCCTTTCTGTGTGGAGTTTGCATGTTCTCCCCGTGATGTTCTACCCTCACCAAAGACATGCAGTAATCCTGGTCTCTATACTGCCTCCCCCTGGCCGTCCGGGGCGCCTGATGGAGGGGAAAGGAACTGGTTGGAATAACTTGTTCCTTCCACACACTACATCCAACCGGGGAAACTCCCCCCCAGGATTACATTAGACAATATACCACGGCAACCAGCCAATCAGAATCAAGGAATTGAACTAGCCGTTTTAGAATAGACAATTGACAACACAACAGAAGCCATTACTCATTTGATCAGGTGCAGCTCATTTGGAACAGTTTTGGAAATATTAGGTTTTCCACCCTGACATAGATATAGATATATCAGTATCTGCACATACAATTCTTGTGTGTGTGTGTGTGTGTGTGTGTGTGTGTGTGTGTGTGTGTGTGTGTGTGTGTGTGTGTGTGTGTGTGTGTGTGTGTGTGTGTGTGTGTGTGTGTGTGTGTGTGTGTCAGGTTGGGAGGCAGCATGGCGGGTCTGTTCTGTGCGCTCAGCACTCTGTCCAGTCAGCTGGAGGAGGACGGGGAGGTGGACGTTTACCAGGTGGCCCGCATGACCAACCTGATGAGACCCGGGGTCTTTAATGACATGGTAGGTACACCGTATGACAGGCCAAGGACCCCTTAGTTGAGAGAGAGATGAAGCAGGGACCCCCGACAACCTGTTCATAGATTCCATATAGTTTCGTGATCGTTTGACAGCACAATCATCAGTGTATTCTGGATTCATGTCAATTTGTGTTTTCAGATATTTAACCATGAACCGTCAATACTTAATAAACTTGACCTTTCACTATGTACATAGTCTGCTCTTTTTCCCCTCTACACCAAACCTCTTTGCCGAAAATAGCTGATCTACAAGCTTGTAGATCTGCTATTTTTTGCTAAAGTTCTCAGGATATGGACACTATAGGGTTCAAGTGCATGCATATGAAAAAGGAGAAAACATTTTGCTATCACACAAGGATTTGGATAGATAGATAGATAGCTTTATTTGTCATTGTAACAATACAGTACAGGCACATGCACAGTTACATTGTCAACGATCAACTCATTTCCAAGCACAGTACAGTTACAAGCACAGACACAGTACAACAAGGACCCCCTGTAGTAACTCTGAGGACCCCCTAGGGGTCCCGGACCCCCCCTTGCCATATGACGAACCTGATGAGACCCGGGGTGTTTAATGACGTGGTAGGTATACTGTATGACAGTGGTTCTCAACCTTTTCAGGGACCCCCCACCCTGACGAGCACTAGGAGTTGAGGAAATACATTTTGTATAACACGGTTCTATTGTGAAAATAGCAGATCTACATGCTCACAACAACTCGTGAGCACGTAGATCGTCTATTTTCTCAATTTCTGCCACATTAAGTCAATCATCTGGGGACCCCCCAAAATAATTTGGGGACACCCCTGTGGGTCCCGACCCACAGGTTGAGAACCACGGCCATATGAGGTATGACCAACCTGATGAATTGAATTGTGTGCTTCCAGGACCAGTACCAGTACCTGTATCACGCCGTGTTGAGTCTGGTGAGCAGCCAGGAAGACCAGAAAGCTCTGCAGTCCGCCGAGACCAACGGCTCTGTTCCACTGGGGCAGACCAACACCGCTGAGAGCCTCGAGTCCCTCATGTAGACACTGAGATGGATGCCCCATTTATACTTGGTTGTCCCTCATGTAGACACTGAGATGGATGCCCCATTTATACTTGGTTGTCCCTCATGTAGACACTGAGATGGATGCCCCATTTATACTTGGTTGTCCCTCATGTAGACAGTGAGATGGATGCCCCATTTATACTTGGTTGTCGTGCCGAAAAGGTGTTGCGATGCGGCACATTTTGAGGTGAACATGTGTTCCAAATCAGGCTTAATGGACACACGTTAAGAATAGCACACGTGCAGACAAATGTGCACACGCACACGCACACACACACACACACGAACACACACACGCACACACACACACACACACACACACACACACACACACACACACACACACACACACACACACACACACACACACACACACACACACACACACACACACACACACTGCTTGGCTACTAGGAAGTTACTTGCTGAAGTGAGGGAAAGCATCATGGCCTTTCCAATGACAAATCTACACTTTCCACCTTGGTTTTAGTCATTGCTAGACAGCATGGAGCCAGCTGTAGTGGGACCAAATACTATTTAACGACAATAGCAATTACATAATAGTTGCGACCGAACGGTCGCGTTAGTATGAAAACGGCCAGCTAGAGTACACACGGATACAAAATAATGTGTACCCGTTCTAAATGGGTTAAGATAACGGGGCTTGAATAATATCTGTGTTTAGTCTTTTACAGTGCATCTCTATGCAAACTGGTGTGCAAAATGCACTGGTTTTTAAAAGGCCTTAACAGACTGTCAATATAGAAAATATCTATGTTCTATGTGTACCTCAGCGTAGGTTCCTTATGGAGGCTAAAGGCCTCTCCATACTTCGACAGAACCGAACTTTTCGGTTGAAAAATAAACTTTTTTATTTTTTATCTTTTCCGAAAAAAAAGCGTCGGATGTTCATACTTCGCTCCTGTTCGGAGGGTTGGCACGTTGGAAGCGGTGGCACGTAGTGTGGAGGTTATGGAGGAGGGGGAAGACGAGGAGGAAATGTTAGAGGAGGCAGAGGAGGAGGACGGAGGAGGATTTTGTCCTGCTTTGTGCGGCGGTGGAGGAGGCGAGCACATCAAGCCGTCGGTGGTATGTCCGCCCGCTAAACACGACAAGGCCCCGGGATGGCCTGTATCAGACTAGGAGAAACATTTTGAAATAATGAGAATGTCTGCCAGTCGTTTTGACGACCTTCTGCGGCGTGTCGCGCCGCTCATTGAGCATGCACCGACACACAGTTATAGTAGTTTTCGCGGGTCGCAAAGCAAAAACAAAAGCAATGTACAGTAGCCTCGCGTCACCAGGCTTTCCAGTGTACAGTAGCTGGGGGTGGTCCAACCGACCAATCACGTTTGCCGTTTCACCGAACCTGATTTCGGCATCTCGTTGTGCAAATTTCAGAACTATTGTTCGGAGAAAAAGCATTCCAGAACTTTCGAGGAATTACATTTTATAGTTGAAAAGGACCTTTTGACCGAAAACGGCGGTTTCGGTCAAAGTATGGACAGGCCTTAATTCTTATCACAACAACAGTCATTATAGTGGAACTTTAACACAGATGTAGATACAAGGATTGTAAAAATGCATTGTTTCCAAATTAAAATGTGTTCATATTAATTGTACAGTTGGACCTTGTAACAGCTGGCTCCATGGTATCTGCAGCCCTGTGCCTTTGGTAATTCATGCTCTTGTACTTTAAACCTGTTTTGATACGATGGTTTTGTGACTAATATGCCAAAATAATGAGCTGTTCTTTATATATTTTATAAATGGTGACCACTGTCTTGTCATGGTTGTTATTGTCTGGGTTTGTATTTAACCACTCCTGTTTGTATGGCAAAGGAAAAGGGAAAAATATCATTAAATTAATTATTTTTTTAAAGTTGTCATCTGTAATTGAAGAAAAGTTCAATTTCAGCAATATTCAGCCTATATACTACAGTATGTCGATGTGACATAGCCTACTCGGAGCAGGGTGCACCTCTGCCCAAATTGTAGGTGTAATATTTTATTCAAAGTAAACGTGTTCTTCTAAATTTTAAAATGGGTTTAGTTATATGTCAAGACATTTTATTTCATTTGCTGAACCTCTGGGTTCTTCTAAAGACATTGATGGGGTCACACGCCAAATGAAAAGAAATAAACTACACTCATCATAACTGATTGTAATGTGAAGAAAGAAACCTGTGAGGTACCAGTTACTCATGTTATGAAATGTAGCTATTACCAATTGAGGGATTAACTGCCTGTGTTTGGATTAAATGCTTTCAAATTAGTATCACTGTAAATGAAGGCCATTTATGCCATTGTGCTTTATTGCATTCACTTCAATTATGCAGACATCCCAACTTGGAGATCAGCATTTCCGGGAGGTCCCATGTGCGCGCGTGCACCCGTTCTTGCGCACGCGCGCGAAAAAATATAGTTTTTTTTCTTGGATTTTACTCATTTTTCTACGGTTAAAAATGGTTCAAAATTTATAAAAGCGGTTCTGCACGGTGGCGGAACCATTTAAGGCTTAATATAATCGGGTTGATTTATATGTTTTTCTTACCTATTTGGGAGAAAGTTCTGTCACTCTCTAGTGAGACCACACGCCAGACTGCCGTGCGTCATATTAAGCAAGACTTGTCAAGAAAACCTGTCTGTTTACTGCTACGAGCTGCAGTGCGCTTGAGAACCCTCTGCATCTGAGACCAATGGTTGGTCACTTTTAGACGCCCACATCTCCCACAGCGAATCACAATCATTCATTTGCCAGATTGACAGTTTGACGACGAATGAGAACGCATGGCGGGTTTGCAGATCCGGTGTCTAAACCGGATCCAGACGGATATGGCAGGCATTTTCGGGAGCAGACGGGATTTCCGGGAGGTTTAGTTCCACTCGCGGGTGTGCGGGAGGAGACGCTGATTTCCGGGAGTTTCTTGGGATGTCTGATTATGGCTTGTGTGGCATTTGGCATGAATGAAATACACTGCGGTAACCTTTAGACCTGTGGGTTTTAAGAGAATTATACGGTTTATATGGTCCACATGATGTGCCTTCTCCACACTTCAGCTGTTTTCTTGATGCCAGTGGGTGCAGCAGAGATAATTATGGGCTATAGGTTCAAAATTGCTGAACATGTTCTTTAATGACAAGCCAATAACTGGGAATGAATTGTTACTACTGAAATGTTACTATGTTGCCTTTTGCAAAGTTGTCAGGCAATATAGGCCTATTGTAATTGAACTGTATTACTGTTGACGCCTTGGTGCATTTTTACAAGCATCAACTCTCCCTGTTTCATCGGTGTGCTGCTCATCAGTCGTAGCAGTCAGATCACTCCATTAAGAGAATAAAGGTCTGTTACATTGTCGATTGTGTCAAAGGTGAGGGAGGTCTGTAATAGACAGAAATTACTGTAACTGTAACTCTATGTAAATAGCCCTTAATAAATTAAAAGGCCAAATTGTATTTATAGCGCTAAATATTTTCTATTTTACTATGGAGTTGGTTTTGGATTAAATTTGATATAAATTTAGCTGAGGATATTGCATTGATCATGTTTAAAGTAATCCTGGAATGTTTTCTCTGTCTCCCTCCCCCCTCGCTCTCTCTCTCTCTCTCTCTCTCTCTCTCTCTCTTTCTCTCTCTCTCTGTCTCTCTCTCTCTCTCTCTCTCTCTCTCTCCCTCTGAACAAAATAGCAACCTTTTCCAGTGCCACAAATGGTCACACAATGTACAGTATATAGACATGGATTGAAATGCGGAGTAAAGGGTTCAAACATCATTTATGGTTAAAGCTGGCGTTTCTGTGTGTGTGTGTGTGTGTGTGTGTGTGTGTGTGTGTGTGTGTGTGTGTGTGTGTGTGTGTGTGTGTGTGTGTGTGTGTGTGTGTGTGTGTGTGTGTGTGTGTGTGCGCGTGCGCGTGCGTGTGCGTGTGCGTGCGCGTGTCTGTGCGCATGCGCATGTGTGATTTCACTGGGTTTTTGATACATGGGTGATGTTTTAAATATGATAGGAAATGACAGAATAAGAAACAACGTTACAGATTCATGCTTTTATTGATACTATAATACATTGCATTGTGTGCTATAGTTTCAAGAGGATGTGTACACGTCACAGCAGATGTGAGAAATGAAATGAAAATCGCACCAGTGCGAAGTGAGTGGCGCAAACGCGACACACGTGCATATCTCCTTGTATGGGCCGTTCTGTCTGTGACGTCAGTTACGTTGTGTGTATGAGCATGGATCTAACCAAATGTCACTATTTCCCCATAGACTCCAATGCATTCCCTAAACTTCCGGTTCAGCACTTTGTCGCTATTCGCCATGTGCCATTCGTATGTGCGAACGGAGATGACGCAACTCTCCTTGAAAGGCTCTGATACACACAGAGTGAAACGTAGGAGCGGTTTGCACCACTCAAACATTATCTACTTAGCCACTATAATCATCAAGTAAAATGATATGCTCAAAACGCTGCCTAATAAGAGATACAAGTTATGAGGATTCTGTAATAAACCCTGAGTTCTATGAATTAAAACACAGCATGAAGGTTCTTACTCAGAGTTATGGCGGTCCCAAACAAAACGTTTCATTAGTATCATTGGTAACACCTGTGAAGGGAGTAAGGAAGGGCCCCAATTTCTTCCCAACATGGCTGCTTTTTCAAACGTGTTTGGTGGGTCAGCTAGGGCCCACTTGTGACATAGCATGGAAGGTCCATGTCACAAAAGGTAAACAAATATATTTTACAATGTTTTGCATTTTATTATGACACAGTACATGTGCATATCATATGGAAATGAATGTAAAAAACAGGCATTCTTTTCTTTGTTGGCTCAAAAGGCCTGTCCATGCTTTGACCGAAACCAAACTTTTCGGTCAAAAGGTCTGGTTCTACACTAAATGAGAGTTCGGAAATGTGCACGTCGGAAATCGCAACCCACCGAACATTTCGGAGATACTATGGACAGGCCTTATAGTTAGCCAGTACAGACCATGTTTCTCACTTGTGGTGTACTGCAGCCCAAGTGGGCACCCAGGTCAGGTTTAAGGGATATTTCTACTGTATTTTAGAATAACATCATCAACATTTCTCAATAGTGCTGTGTAGAAATATATTGTCTTTATGTTTAACTCAATGCTAACATGTATTATGCTATATAGGCTAGCCACCTCCTTGCTACAGTAGCTGTGAAGTTTCTTATTTTCACTTGCATATTAACCTAATGTTTCCATATCGATGATCACATGACGTGACGATGTGAATGGTCTTTGAGGCCAGGGATATGACAGATACTGTAACTTTATAGTTTTTCTTCTTTGCTCTGTGTTTGAATCTGGCTGTAAACCCATTAAATGCGCACAACAACAAAGGACTAATGGTTCTAGTGAGATGATGATCTTTATATTGCCCAGGCTAGTCTACTCTGTATACGGGTAAACTAGAAAGGTGCAATTCTGGGAAATTGCAAGTGTGGTTGCAGTGCCGTGAGTCGTGAGGAATCCACTGGGAACTGAATTCCGTCTTACATTTATATGACATTGTGATGTTATGTGAAGCATGACAACAGTGACAACGGTGTGTGAAGCAGATTATCACTTCTTCCTTCCTTAATTCACTTTTAAGTTACTTTCTAAAACTCATACTTTTCCTAGCAAGGAGAATAAATAGGCTTAAACCAGGTAGCTGCTATAGCCATTTTTTGGCCTCCAAGAGCCATCACTGCCGGTAGCCAGATAAGTCGCCCTCTTTCAAAGTCGCCCCCAAACTCGTTTCCCAACGGGTCTGTGGCCTTAAGCTAGATGCAGAATAGACTAAAATCAAATATTTGCTTCTGGGGGTCCCTGGAACAAAATATTTTGTGATGGGGGTCCGTAGCCAAATACATATCATTCTGGGGTCCTTCACATGACAAAGTTTGAGAAACACTGATGGCAACATAAGTTTAACCCTTTTTTTCAGAAAATTGTTATGATTTAGAAGACATTTGTAGAATGTGCCCATCAGTGGTTAAGGACCCCCAAAATGTGTTTTTGGCCGTGGACCCCCATCTCAAAATATTTTGTTCCACGGATGGACCCCTATTGCAAACTTTTTAAGTTCCCTTGCCCGACAGTGACGATTTACTTTGTTGGCCGCCCAGCCCCCAAAATGGAACGAAGGCCGACATTTTATTTTTATTTTTTTCCTAATGGCCGGCCTGGGCCGGCCGGGAATGAACCGGCCGTTCGGGAGTTGTCCCGCTTTTCCCAATGGCCAGCACGTCCCTGCTACAGAATATTTTTGTTATTAATCTTTGATGGTACCGAATAAGAAATTGTAGGTAGTATTGACTACTCTGCACAGCATAAATGTTTGGAATTTAAAGATTTTAAAGGGGCCGAGGGACAGGGACTCGGAGCTCTTTTATGAAGAGTATTGTGCAACCATATCCTCAGAGCAGACTCTTTTCACCCCACCACCACCTTAATAAATAAACAAACATTCCGTTTAGCCTATTCCAATGACTATTAAGTATCTGCAGTATCTCAAGATGATATTGATAGGATTTCAGACTTACAAACCACAGAATACAGTATACAGTATTTGTGCGTTCCCCTCAGTCCCGTGGTCAGACAGATATTCATGTAAAATACCAGTCTCCATATTAGAAAGAAAATATTAATTTGAACTGTGTGCTAACAAACCAGCCCACAATGGGGTTGCCAGAACAATTATAAATATAAATAAATAAATAAATAAATACATACAATAATTTGAGAACCGAAAAGTATATTTATTATGAGATTCAAGATGAAGAATGAAGTTTGATCCTTCAACCATAGCAACTGTGACATCATCATCAT
This sequence comes from Nannobrachium achirus, assembly GCF_963921795.1. NCBI lineage: Eukaryota > Metazoa > Chordata > Actinopteri > Myctophiformes > Myctophidae > Nannobrachium > Nannobrachium achirus. Next base: position 48,586,544 of record NC_137830.1, read on the forward strand.
CTCTGACCAATCAGTGTGTAGCTGTAAGGGGCACTAACTTGGGAGACTTTGGTGATATAAATACTGGTTACACTCATAACACTGCTTATTAAAAAAATAACCCAATATATGGTGTTCTCCATAATAATTCAGACTGTTCACACTGTTCAGACAAACTTCCAGATATTCATTTTTATTTTGAGTCAATATTGCCCCTAGTGTGTTCAGACATATTTGCTGAACTACTCGAACAAATAAAGCACATTGCTAGTAATATCAAATGTCATAATCTACCAACAAGCTAACCCGGATCATTTAAAATAACTTTTCATGATACCTCTGCATCTTCCTCCCAAACCAAAGACTGATGCACAACACGTACCTTTATTCTTGCGTGTTATAAAAGCATGCGAAACACGACTAAAAAGCACATCAAAATTGCCATTGCAAAGAAGCGTCGCACAATAACGCCGTCCGGGAGTCCCGCTTCATCCAGATATAACAGAGCGATGGTGAGCTGTGCCGAGCCACCCCAGCAGTCTGAAACAGCACTCTCCGCCCCCACCCAACAGCCTGCACAGCCATCGCAGGCTCAGACACAACTCCCCAACATGAAGAGGAAGCCCAGCTGCATGAGGGAGGTGGAGAGAATACAAGAAAACAGAGAAAGTCGTCGGCAGCAGCACCAGGCGCTGAGAGAGAAGAGAGCACAGGAGATTGACACCACCATTCCGAACTATGAGATCATGTACATGATCAGGGATTTCCGAGCCAATCTGTACTACAGACCTCTGAGCTCGGCGGACCTCACAGAGGAACACCGGATATGTGTTTGTGTGAGGAAGCGTCCGCTGAACAAGAAGGAAGTGGCCATGAAGGACCTGGATGTGATAACCGTTCCCAGTAAAGATGTGGTGGTGGTCCATGAACCCAAACAGAAGGTGGACCTGACCCGCTACCTAGAGAACCAGAAGTTCAGATTTGATTACGCCTTCGACGACTCCACGACCAATGAGACGGTGTACAGGTTCACAGCCAGGCCTCTAGTGGAGACCATCTTTGAGAGGGGAATGGCAACCTGCTTCGCCTATGGACAGACGGGAAGCGGAAAAACACACACTATGGGTGGAGATTTGTCTGGAAAGACCCAGGATTGTTCCAAGGGAATCTACGCATTAACTGCTAGGGATGTATTTCTCATGTTGAACAAACCCAACTATAAGGACTTTGACCTACAAGTATACGCAACCTTCTTTGAAATCTACAGTGGGAAGGTGTTTGACCTGCTGAATAGTAGATTTAAGCTACGGGTGTTGGAGAATGCTAAACAGCAGGTTCAGGTGGTAGGACTTGAGGAGAAACAGGTCAGCTGTGTGGAGGATGTCCTCAAACTCATAGACGCGGGAAACAGCCGCAGAACGTCAGGTCAGACGTCAGCCAACAGCCAGTCTTCTCGGAGCCACGCTGTGTTCCAGATCATTCTGCGGAGGAAGGGGATGACGACGATTCACGGGAAGTTTTCACTCATCGATCTGGCCGGGAGCGAGAGAGGTGCCGACACGTCCTATTCTGACGAAACGACTCGCAGGGAGGGAGCTGAGATTAACAAGAGTCTGCTGGCGCTAAAGGAGTGCATCAGGGCTCTGGGACTCAACAAGCCTTACACTCCCTTCAGGGCCAGCATGCTCACTAAGGTCCTCAGAGACTCCTTCATTGGGGAGAAGTCCCGTACGTGCATGATTGCAACAATATCCCCTGGCATGATGTCATGTGAAAATACCCTCAACACGCTACGCTATGCTAACAGGGTGAAGGAGCTGTTAATCGACCCCAACCACGCAACGGAAGGGGGTCAACCCAACAGGGACTGGCCGGGAAGCTCGCCAAACAGAGATGACCTCAAAATGCTCTGTGAACAGATTGAGGAAGAAGTGTCTCCTCAGCGGAGTACCTCCCACGAGGCAGTGTCTCAGATGGAGGAGATGGAGGAACAGGTTATAGAAGGTCACCGAGCGGTCTTCCAGGAGTCAAGCCGCTGGCAGGAGAACGAGAAGGTCTTGTTGGAGATGACAGAGGAGGCAGGTTATGACGTGGACTCATACGCCACCCAGCTGGAACTGATCCTATACCAGAAGATAGAGGTCCTCACTGAACTGAAGGATAAAGTGACGTCTTTCCGTTCTACACTGCAGAAGGAGGAACAGGCCAGCAAGCCGATCAACTCCAAGAAGGCCCTGGACCCTTTTAGAGCATCAGTGGTCATCTGTGGCACCTAATAGAAACACCAGCTGTGAAATGAAACACACAGGACCTCAGGCTCAATGAGTTACATTTATTAAACTAAAATGATTATTACAATAATCAGAAGGTTGACAGTTATGTGTCAAAGTGACACTCTAACTGCTGCCGGGGCAATACATTATTGTCACTTGCCCAATAGCAAATAGTGCAAATAGTAAAATATGTATTATTGTTGTTGTTGTAGTAGTAGTACGTTTACAGATTAGGAAGTCCCCAACAATAACTAAAACCCAAAGTTATTTATTTTGTAATTAACTTGCTGAGCCACCAGGTACCCCATTCGATAGTTTTTGAGCGGTGGTAAACCGCTCCATAGAGTGGCTGTGCGTGTGTCTGTAGCCACTTTTCCTCAGCGTTTTGCCATAGCAATGTGTGTGTGTGTGTGTGTGTAGCCTGTATTACATCACCAATTACATCCTAGACCTATCTGTAGCCACTTTTCCTCAGCGTTTTGCCATAGCAATGTGTTTTCCTCAGCGTTTTGCTATAGAAATGTGTGTGTGTGTGTGTGTGTGTGTGTGTGTGTGTGTAGCCTGTATTACATCACCAATTACATCCTAGACCTATATCCTAGTCTGAAGACGTTATGCAAGCATGACCACCGCTCACTTCACATTGGGTGTGATTTTTTTTTTATGTAGCAGACAGAGCCATCTAGAAAAGCTTGCTGGACCATTCAGAGCCACATTTCCTGTGCACGCTGCCAGTAGGCCAACTAAGTACCTTTTTTTAACGTTTTATCCATTTTTGAAGCGGTGAAAACCGCCTCCTATGAGTGGCTTTGTGTGTCCCACGCCCATATATGGTGATCTCAGTCCAGAATGAACAGGGTTTTTCAAAAACACAATGTATGTCACCTCATGTCCATATATGGTCACTCCAGTCCAGAATGAATAGTTTTTTTCTGTCCCGTACGTCCAGAATATCAGTCCAGAATGAATAGGCTTTTTCAAAAAGTCCCATGTCCATATATGTCCATTTCAGTTCAGAATGAACAGGTTTTATCTGTCCTGTACTTCCAGAATATGTGTGTAGTGTCCCTCCCGGATACTTTGAGGATTGGTCAAGCTTCACATGATAATTTGGCCCTCCATTCTTTATATATTCATTCAGAATATATAAAGAATGTAGAATTCAGAATATTATATAAAGAAGAATGAATAGATCACAGAGTCCATAACTGCATAGATGTATAGATCACAGAGTTCATAACTCTAGAACACATAGAATAAAAGTTCACCGCTTCACTTCGAACCGAGGTTTGATTTTTATATATACTTCAGAATAACCACTTATTATAAATGGAAGTCAATTACGGTCGGATCTGGCCGAAACCTTGCCCAGTTATGTCACTTGCACCTCCAAGATTGTCTAACTAGTCTAAACCTTTCACAGATAACACCAATGCGAATATCACGTGTGATTGGTCACTGTCCCAATGGAACAATATGTTTAAAATCCATTCATTCGTTGGAACAGGTTGAGTAACCTCGCATAGCCAGGCTTACTCATCTGCCAAGAGAAAAGCCTGAGCACGACATAAGGCAGAGAGTTGCAGAAAGGTGGGACTTCCACCGTGTAAATTTCCCCACACGTTGTCTTTTTTCACAGTGCTGTGTTCCTGCAAACAACATATAAAATAAAATTAAAATCCACTCTGCTTCGCTCACGCTCACGCTCCTTCGGTTGTACTCGCAATAAACAATATTCAAAAAATCTATTTTTGTTTGTTTCACTGGGGGATGTAAACAGACCTGCACCTCATGACGCAACTTCCCTTAAACGCAGCACTTCTGCCAAAATCGAGCACTTCCGCTAAGACAATGCGCAGTGCTGGTCGCGCCCAGCGTGGGACCATCTGGACTGCTGACTGTTCTAGGGCTTGGAGAAATTGATGTCCATTTTCAGGGCAACATGTATTTGACGACGGCAGATGCCCAGAAACACTATGACTGCAGGCGATGAATGAGTTAATCGTTGGCCTTTTTATTTTTCCCTTTTTATTTGTGCTGCCATGCTTGACTGAGTGTACATGTAACTAAGTTTATCTCTTTGTTTGTAGAATCATACGCGTATGAGTATACTGCAAACATCTGCAATACCAAGTGGCGCTATTGAGCAGCCAACACACACACACACACGCACACACGCGCACACACACACACACACACACACACACACACACACACACACACACACACACACACACACACACACACACACACACACACACACACACACACACAATTCAATTCAAGTAGCTTTATTGGCATGTGAAAACATACGTTTACATTTCCAAAGCAGAAGTGTACACAGTACAATACAATCAATCAATCAATATTATACAAACAAAATAAAATATGTGCATTTGAAAGAGGCAGAACCGTTTTTATGTATCGAGATTACTCGATGCAGACAGTGCATGGATACATAGGCCTACTGTACACAATAATCAGTAGTCTTTAAGGTGGTTGTGTTCCATTTGATATCTTTCTATCACATCAGCTCACAAATCTTGCTGCTGTGTTTGCACATACTGTGGACAGAGCAAAGAAATTGGCCTCATCACCAACCTATTTAACAAAGAAACTGATTGTAACACTGTTCTTTTAGCCAGTAGTGCTCACCCCAAAGATAAAGAAAATGGTTTACCAAAAAGTCAGTTCTACTGAACAGACTGAGACACCTTTGCCATTCTGATGAGGACTACATGGAAAAAGCATTGGAAATAAAAAAAATAAAAAATCCTAGAAAGGGGCTACACACACACACACACACACACACACACACACACACACACACACACACACACACACACACACACACACACACACACACAATCTGTCTCTTTTGCCCTGCGACCCCTACACGCACGCACGCACGCACGCACGCACGCACGCACGCACGCACGCACGCACGCACACACACACACACACACACACACACACACACACACACACACACACACACACACACACACACACACATAAATTCTGTCTCGTTTGCGCTGCTCCACTGCACTGATTGCGACCCCTGCCTGGGTCCTGAGTCAATACAGCCCTATAGTCTCTGTGTATGTGTGTGTGTGTGTACATTGCCAGATTTACACTGACTATTTTTTGAGCGGTGGTAAACCGCTCCATAGAGTGGCTGTGCGTGTGTCTGTAGCCTTTTTCCTCAGCGTTTTGCCATAGCAAAATGTGTGTACGTAGCATCATGTTTGTCTAGTGATGGCATATGTCGTATGTCTGTAGCCTTTTTCCTCAGCGTTTTGCCATAGTAAAACGTGTGTGTGTAGCATATTCTGTACATCCTAGACCATAGACTGTAGAAAAATATGGACGATGCAAAGCCAGCGCAAATGGCCCTTTCTACCCCTTGGAATGGGTGTCGCCATCATAGAATTGTAAAGGCATCAGAGATGCTATTGGCTGCCAACGGTCACGTGCAACCGCAGGGATACATGGGAGAATGTGGTCGGAGCCTCCCGAAATACAGCACACGAAGAACACAGCCGGCTGGTATCAGTTTAGTTGGCCACGTCCCCCGCAAATTTATCATTTATTTTAAAATAAATTGGACCACATTTCGACAAAACGAATATGATGGTGATTGAAAGGCATTTTTTAACTAGCGATAGGAACCATACAGTATTCATGAAAATGTTAATTAAGGTTAGAAAACGAAAGGGGAAAATGAATTGGATCCAATGGAGAACAATTCTTTTTGCGATTGGCCGGGGAGGAAAACGGCGCAACCATAGGAAGTTTTAGTTCCGTATTGGATTCATTTTAAATCGGCAGAACTATGCCCCTGTCCTAGACTCAAATCCTAGCACGACCACCGCTCACTTCACATTGGGTGTGATTTTTTAATTCTGTCGTTTCCCCACGATCTGCGGTCACTTCTTGCCCTTAAGGCGTTTTACTTGTAGCAACAGAATATTATGTACAAAGTTGTATCGTTTTACCCTTTAATTACGTTAATTGTATTAGTTTGTCTGAAGAAAGGATCCTCTTCCGGTGCACCCTGTAGACAATATGCCTTCCGGTGTGTTCCACGATTTCTAGCGGAAGTGCTGCGGTTAACGGAAGTTACGTCATGCGATGCGGGTCTGTTTACATTCCCCATGCGAAAAAACTAAAATAGATTGTATAGTAGCTCTTAATAGGTGTAACATTGCTTGAATCAATGTTTTTGTTTGTATATTGTTTATTTTGCGAGCGCAACCGACGGAGCAGGAGACGTAGACCAGATTTTTTCGTGCAGGGAATACGTTTGCAGGGATGCCGCACTGTGAAAAAAATACAGCTTCCGGGAAAATTCAGCCCCACCTCCTAGAACGGTTTCTGCCTTCTATTGTCACCAGGCTTTTCTCTTCGCAGATGAGTGATAAGCCTGTATATGCGAGGCTACTTCCGGTGTAGGAACAAGTGTATTTGATCTCTGCTACAACAGCAACCATGATGTCATCCTTTCTGTCCAATCAGTGTGCAGCTGATGTGATGCACCAACTGATGGGGAGTTTGGGGATATAAATAGTGGTTATAATGGTACAACTGTCTAATAAATGCTGCACGTCATAGAGAATTCAGCTGGACATTCAAGAGGTTTCCAAACCTGTGTCCCAGATATTCTGATAAACTTTACACAGATTCTACACCCCCATTCTATGTCCCCCGCGTCTTCCTCCCTGACCAAAAGACCAAAAGACTGCAGAAATAAGTATGTTGATTTTCCCTATGAAAACTCTTCCGTTTAAGTAATGTACAATGGTATGCCGTTTTGGGAAGATTGTTGCTGGTAGTTATGTGGATATAAAGCTCAGTGTGATGGTGACCTCACTGAACGAGGACAATGACAGCGTCACAGTGGAGTTGATTGAGAACGGAGAAACAAAAGGGAAGGAGATCGACTTGGAGAGTATATTTGCTCTGAACCCAAATGTCGCCCCAAATGAGTACTTTGTCCCCAGCCCAGATACCCCGCTACCTCCTCCCACTCCTGCTTCTGTGAAATCTGTTAGAGTCAATAGAATGGCAAAGGGCCACAACGCCATTGCATTGTCCAAGAGTGACGCTCCATCCAGAGACAACAGATCGGCATCGACCAGAACCAGGCCGTCAACTCCGGCCACCACTATCTCCGGCACACAGAAGAAGAGGAACTCCCACTGTGTGAAGGAGGTGGAGAGAATCCAAGAGAAGAGGGAAAGCCGTCGGCAACAACAGCAGGCACTGAGAGAGAAGAGAGCGCAGGAGATTGACACCACCATTCCTAACTATGAGATCATGTACATGATCAAGAAGAAACGAGACAGTCTAGAGTACACACCTCTGAGCTCAGTAGACCTGATAGAAGAACACCGGATATGTGTTTGTGTGAGGAAGCGTCCACTGAACAAGAAGGAAATGGACACAAAGGACCTGGATGTGATCACCGTTCCCAGTAAAGATATGGTGATGGTCCATGAACCCAAACAGAAGGTGGACATGACCCGCTACCTAGAGAACCAGCACTTCAGATTTGATTACGCCTTTGACGACTCCACGACCAATGAGACGGTGTACAGGTTCACAGCCAGGCCTCTAGTGGAGACCATCTTTGAGAGAGGAATGGCAACCTGCTTCGCCTATGGACAGACGGGAAGCGGAAAAACACACACTATGGGTGGATATTTGTCTGGAAAGACCCAGGATTGTTCCAAGGGAATCTACGCATTAACTGCCAGGGATGTATTTCTCATGTTGAAGGAACCCAACTATAAGGACTTAGACCTACAAGTATACGCAACCTTCTTTGAAATCTATGGTGAGAAGGTGTTTGACCTGCTGCATGGTAAATCTAAGCTACGGGTGTTGGTGGATGAAAAACAGCAGGTTCAGGTGGTAGGACTTCAGGAGAAACAGGTCAGATGTATGGAGGATGTTCTCAAACTCATAGAAGAGGGAAACACCCATCGCACATCGGGTCAGACGTCAGCCAACAGCCAGTCTTCTCGGAGCCACGCTGTGTTCCAGATCATTCTACGGAGGAATAATAATCTTCCCCTTCCTCTACGGAGAAAGGGGAAGATTCACGGGAAGTTTTCGCTCATCGATCTGGCTGGGAGCGAGAGAGGAGCCGACAGAGGAGTTGACACGTCCTGTTCCGACCACCAGGACCATCTCCGACAGGAGGGAGCTGAGATTAACAAGAGTCTGCTGGCGCTAAAGGAGTGCATCAGGGCTCTGGGACGCAACAAGCCTTACACTCCCTTCAGGGCCAGCAAGCTCACTCAGGTCCTCAGAGACTCCTTCATTGGGGAGAAGTCCCGTACGTGCATGATTGCAACAATATCCCCTGGCATGACGTCATGTGAAAATACCCTCAACACGCTACGCTATGCTAACAGAGTGAAGGAGCTGACAATCGACCCCAACCACACAATGGAGGGGTGTCAACCCAACATACATGCAATCAACCAGCTGGAACTTCTGGATGAGGATTGGCTGAGCAGCTCGAACAGAGATGACCTCAAAATGCTCTGTGAACAGAATGAGGAAGAAGTGTCTCCTCAGCCGAGTACCTTCCACGAGGCAGTGTCTCAGATGGAGGAGATGGAGGAACAGGTTATAGAAGGCCACCGAGCAGTCTTCCAGGAGTCAATCCGCTGGCTGGAGGATGAAAAGGTCTTGTTGGAGATGACCGAGGTAGTGGATTACGATGCAGACTCGTACGTCACCCAGCTTGATCAGCTCATATTCCAGAAGTTAGAGTCCTTAACTGAATTTCAGAATAAACTGAAGTCTTTCCGTTCTACCCTCCAGGCAGAGGAACAGGCCAGTAAGCAGATCAAATCCAAGAGGCCCCAGTCGCCTACACTTGTAACAGTTTAGCGAGACCCCAATCACAACAGAAATAGGACACATTTATTTGTATGTTTGGCTGAGCCACCGGGCACCCCATTACAAACTATTTGCTTGTTCGTTTATTACTATTAGATAGGAGATATTTCGATAGGAGAGTGTGGAGAGACGGGAAACCGAGTCCTTGCGACCACAGAGCAGTTTTGCTGGGTCCTGAGTCGAAAACCGAGGGCAGAGTCATTCGAGTCCTTGCAACTCACAAGGACCATAATATGGTCAGTGCACAAACTGGCTGAGTCACAAGGCACGCCACCCACGCCATTGCTCGGCAGCAGGTACGCTGTCTACTAAAGGTCTGTCTGTCTGTTCGGTGCTAATCTCAAAGTAATCAGTGACAATCTTTTGTGCACACTGCCCATGGGCAGTATGTGGGGAAAACCGAGTTTTTCCCCACATATTTTTTGAATATATTTAATTTCATCATGTACAGTATGTCGATGCTGGAACCTTGACCAAATATGTAGACACCCCACTTGATGTCAGCACTGACAAGACCCTGTCTTGTTTATTTTTCTTTTTTTCAGGGTATGTGTCACTGATTTGCACATGCTTTAAACTTGTCCACTGCATGTAACCAATCCCAATTTATGCATTGTTTGCTTAATTAGAGTACAGTACCCTTTGTCAGTGTATACAGTCCACACCAATGATTTGCAACGCCGCAAGTTGCAACTGCACAGGACGGTGTAGGCTGCTTCAACAGGCTGCAAGTTGCAACTCGTTGGATTGCAAATCATTGATGTGTTACATGTTTTCAGAGTCATGTATGACTCACTAACTTGTGAGTGTACTGGAGTAGAGAATCCTGGAGTAAAGTAGTGTAGAAAGAAAACCGAGAATAGTGAGAGGGTGCAAACATGCGAGACAAGACAGGAGCTGGATTCAAACGTGGGTTTTCGTAAAGGAATAATGTACTTTGTGGCTGAGGCACCATGAAGCACCCCATCCAAAGGGGAGATATGTTTTCGTGTGTTTTTAGTTATAGACGTAGAAGTAATTGGAAATAGAATTGTAGTAGATATTTTGCCCAAATTATTGTCTGGAGAACGTTCTCCACATTATGTGTTCAACTCTGTGTGGGGCTAACTGATGGACCAATGACTTTTTTCACTTATTGTGTATAGTACTGTATTTGTGTATATTAAATCAACATTTTAAATTGCATTTTAAAAGTATATACTTTTAAATGTTTAATTTAATAATTTTAAGAATTAAACTTTACCCAAATATGGTGTTATCTATCTATTTTCCAGTAAATTTCCACTAGCGTATTTTGGATTTGGCTCATGAGACGGGAAAGGAGTGACACATACAGACACATAGACATCGTATTCAGCTTTGCAGCATATTAATTAACAGTAACTTAAACAGGCAGAATGTAAATTCATATAAAATGTCAGATAGTAAATATTTGCATTCAAGTGTCCACAAGTCGCTTCGCTGTCAGCAATCAAAGATGAGCACACTCAGAGGAGCCATGGCAGTCACCAGCAGAGGTGCAAGGGATGCATCTAAATCAGGGGTCTTCAACGTTTTCCAGCCAAGGACCCCTTAGTTGAGAGAAAGATGAAGCAGGGACCCCCCACAACCTTATCATAGATTCCATATAGTTTCATTGTTTGACAGCACAATCATCAGTATATTATGGATTCATGTTAATGTGATTTTTCAGATATTTAACCACTTGAACCGTCAACACTTAATAAACTTGACCGTTCACTATGTACTTAGTCTGCTCTTTTTCCCCTCTACACCAAAGCTCTTTGCCGAAAATAGACGATCTGCAAGCTCACGCAAGCTCACAACGCCTCGCAGCGTGAGCGTGAGCGTGATCTGCTATTTTTGGCTAATGTGGACACTAGGGTTCAAGTGGTTAATCACACAAAAATGTGGAGGACCCCCTGCAGTAACTATGTGATCTACAGTAAATTCTAGTTTCCGCTTTAGGTCAAAGGCTCACAGAGTTAGATAGTTAGATAGATGCTTTATTTGTGCTTGCGGAAATTCTTTTTGCACCAAGCAGTCATCAGGACACAAAACCACAACACATAATACACAAACACAATACATGAATGACAAGACAAAACTCACAATTCACTGACAACATGATACAAAACGAGAATAGGCTACCAGTCATAACATTTTATGCGCAGAACTGAGATGGGGCTTGTTTGTTCAGAAGCCCTATACGTGTAGGGACAAATGTCCTCGAAGCCCTCGCCTTCAACGCAGGTACTGTGTACCGTGGTCCTGAGGGCATAAGGTTATACGGTATTCACTGTATAACGGGTGTGTTCTATCCCAATAGCTTTGCCCTTCCTGAGCTCCCGGGTCTCATACATGGAGGTCATACTCTCCAGCCGTACCCCAGCTATCTTGCTGGATACATTTATGTTTTTTTGGAGCCTGTTCTTGTTGACCAACAACGATAAGGAGCCATACCAGGCAACAAAACAAAAGGTTAATGCACTTTCCACGAAGGAGCGATGGAAAAATCCACGCTATACTTTCTCAGTCTGGCATAAAATGCAGCCTCTGCTGACCTTTCTTATAGATGGCATCAGTGTTAGAATTCCATGTCTGCTTTGAATCAATCGTTGTACCCAAGTACTTGTATTCTTCAACAGTCTCTACCTCAACCCCATCAATGACTATTTTCTGGTGTGCAGCATCAGCACTAGTACGGAAATCAAATATAACCTCCTTAGTTTTTTTATATATATTCAACTGAAGGAAATTATTCTTACACCAACCAGAGAACTCATCCACTGTTCCTCCATAGCTTATCTCGTCATCCTCGATCAAACCAATGATGGCTGTGTCGTCGGCAAATTTAACATTACAGGTGTTATCAGAGTCGCTCTTACAGTCGCTCGTATACAGAGTGAACAATACCGGCGAGATCACGCTCCCTTGCGGGCCCCCCGTGTTGGTCGTAATAGGGAGAGATATCGCTGTATTTACCCTGACATCTTCTGATGATCGGTGTTAACACCCATATCATACAGTTTTCTCATCAATATGTGAGGTCTCATAGTGTTAAATGCCGACGAGAAACCTACAAAGAGTACACATAAGCGTATCGTTTCTTTTTAGGTTCATCTAGGTGACAGTAGATCTTATTAAGCGTCACAAGAAGGGTGTCATCAGTACCCCTCCCCTTTCTGTAATGGGTCCATTTCATGTTGCACATTACTAAGAAGGTTGTTTAAAATAATGTGCTCCAAACATTTCATAATTAGTGATGTCAAGGCAACAGGCCGATAGTCATTAAAGGTGATACACCATGAAAATTCACTTTTCCTATTTTAAAACCTTTTTTTGGGGTCCCACTAGCACCTTCTATCCTCACAAAGTCCCATTTCAGACCGTTGTGTCTTTCTCTGGTTTTGGGAAGGTGGAGGTTAAAATCCCACAGGTTCTCAAAACAGGCTGTCCAGATTTGCTGCCATTTGTGACGTCATAAACGGACGTTTTTGAAGAAAAAAAATTGTGGGGGCTCTCTATTCAGGAGTGGTAATTTAGCCTCAAACCTTTTGAAAAACGTTTTTGGGACATAAACAAATATGACATAAATACTTTTTAAATGCATGGTGTATCACCTTTAAGGACTTTGGGATTGGACATATATAGTGTGTGAACTATCTACTGTATAGATAACTGGAACATGTGTCCCAGTACAGGGCTGAGCTGTTCCCTACACTCCTTGAGCACATAACCCCTTATCCCACCAGGACCTGGTGCTTTGCGTGGGTTAATTAATATTTTGAGGGTTCAACACACCTCCTCCTCTGTTATAATAATAAGTAATTGACCACTGCCAAATTGGTCCTTTAGCAAATTACGGTAGAAAAATCAGAGGTATCAAATCTGCCATAAAAGGTATTTCATTCATAGGCAAAAGACAGATCATCACTAGTGTTGATGACTTCTTTCTTTTCCTTCATTCCAACCATTGTGTACATACAACCCCTTCCACGCTTGTCTTACATTAGAATCCCTCATTTGTTTTTCAATCTTAAAGAGGTGGTGCCATAGTTTTGTACTTTTTCTGTTTTTCATGTATAGGAGGTTGAAAGTACTTCATTAGACCCCCTTATGTGTGTTTTTCTTTTTTTTTTTGAGAGAGAAATGATGTATTCTCTTAGTATTTGTTTGTTTTCTCTTGGAGGCTGCCATCTTGTGGTGAAAAGTGTCAGTTAAAAAACACAGATACTAAGTATGTCACAGTATCAACTCCTCCCCTATTTACCATTCACCCAACACTGTGGGGTGTGGCTATATCAGCTGGGTCACCACCCACCATGCCATCCATGCATACTTAATGAACTGGGGGTGTGGTCACATAAAAACCCAATTTTAACACTTTCTGTATACTTTTTTGGAAAAAATCTTCCTCCTTGTATAATCATAATACCTGATAATCATGTTTTATAGGGGGGGGGGAATCATGGCACCACCTCTTTAAGTTTGTAGTTGTATTTACATTCACTAGCTATTCGTTTTATCTCTTTCTGAATGGCTTTCACTTGAATCAGGTCACCTTGTTCTATATACTGCTTCTTTCATTTCCTTATTCATGGAGTTTCATCATAATCTGTCTGACACGTCACCTAACCTTTTTGAAGCTCGCCTCAGTTTCCTGTTCATTGCTCAATGACGCATTGTCTGTTCCATTTGCAGCTATAGCTGTGGGCAGTGTGGTGTATTCCATTATACACTGTATAGGCCTACTGTACAGTAGTACGACGTGCAGAATCTTTCGGGGAAAAAAGCATAGCCCTCTAGGCCAGTGGTTCTCAACCTGTGGGTCCCCAAATTAAAAGGGACACAGACAGACAGATACAGAGATCTCCATATATGGGCATAAAATGGACACAGATATACAATTACAGATATCTCCATATATGGGCATAAAATGAATGCAGAATCACAAAGATCTCCATATACGGGCATAAAAGGGACTGGCAGATACAGAGATCTCCATATACGGAACCGGCACAAAAGGCTCTGACATCACGTTCGCCACATGAGTCAACACAGACTTCGGCACGTGCGTTCCCCGCCGCAGCGGGGAGTGCAGTGCCCTGCCTCGACCCGACCAGATACGCAGTTTTCCAGAACCGGCGTGAAAGGTCATTTCCTTATTCATGGAGTTTCATCATAATCTGTCTGACACGTCACCTAACCTTTTTGAAGCTCGCCTCAGTTTCCTGTTCATTGCTCAATGACGCATTGTCTGTTCCATTTGCAGCTATAGCTGTGGGCAGTGTGGTGTATTCCATTATACACTGTATAGGCCTACTGTACAGTAGTACGACGTGCAGAATCTTTCGGGAAAAAAAGCATAGCCCTCTAGGCCAGTGGTTCTCAACCTGTGGGTCCCCAAATTAAAAGGGACACAGACAGACAGATACAGAGATCTCCATATATGGGCATAAAATGGACACAGATATACAGATATCTCCATATATGGGCATAAAATGAATGCAGAATCACAAAGATCTCCATATACGGGCATAAAAGGGACTGGCAGATACAGAGATCTCCATATACGGAACCGGCACAAAAGGCTCTGACATCACGTTCGCCACATGAGTCAACACAGACTTCGGCACGTGCGTTCCCCGCCGCAGCGGGGAGTGCAGTGCCCTGCCTCGACCCGACCAGATACGCAGTTTTCCAGAACCGGCGTGAAAGGTTCGGAATCTCCGAATACAGAGCTGATGTTTGACATCAAGATTTTCCGGTACCGGCACTGTGTTCACATAGACACTCTATATATGGGCATAAAATGGATGCAGACAGACAGATACAGATATCTCCATATATGGGCATAAATGGACACAGGCAAACAGATAAATACAAAACAAACGGTTTTGGACATACAAGGTTTCCACCCGACAACGGCGAAATATAACTCATGTACAGTAATTGGCCCACTGGCTTGTCACTTGTCATGATCTGAAATGGCAAATCTTTGAGTAGCAGCAGCGCTATAGAGAGAGATCTCTCTCTATAGCGCGCAATGAGGGCCTCTACAACTCTTTTTCCCGGGCTGAATCAGGGGCCCAGCACGTCTTCAGTATGACATCAATCATCTCCATATGTGGAATTCTTGCCGTCATGCTACCATACAGACCATGATGTCATCTCTGTCCAATCAGCGCACAGCAGTGATGCACTGATATTGGAAGTTTGAGGATATAAATACTGGTTGCACTGGCAGCACTGGTTAAAAGCCACATAGCAGTTTGAGGGTATTCAAAATTTTCCCCAGAGCAACTTTACATAAATATCATAGCCACTATTATTAACACTTCACCAGAACTATTGAGACGATCAGCATTCTGTTTATACATCTACTTTGTGAAAACAAACGGATGTGCAGCTGTTGGAACCTTTTTCGTGGGAACTTGGGAGGAGGACCTTTCTGTCACAACCCCTGTCAGATGTCAGAGACCAAGCCGACGTCCAGCCATTTATGTCATCTCATTTCCAGACCGAGAATCCACCAAAAGCATCTTTCAAGATCAGATTTTCTTATTGATTGTACTTAACATCAGCCAAAAAAGCATGTCGATCAATATAAATCGCAGCGTGTCAGACCCGTTCTACCGCTACAAGATGCCCCCTCTGTTTGCCAAGGTCGAAGGCAAAGGGAATGGAATCAAGACGGTCATCGTCAACATGGTTGATGTTGCAAAGGCACTGAACAGGCCTCCGACATACCCGACCAGGTTCTTTGCTTGTGAACTCGGCGCTCAAACCCAGTGTAACGCGAAGAACGACCGCTACATTGTCAACGGCTCGCACGAGGCCAACAAGTTACAGGACGTGCTTGATGGGTTCATCAGAAAGTTTGTGTTGTGTCCTAAGTGTGACAACCCTGAAACTGACCTGAACGTCAACCCCAAGAAACAAACCATCGGCAACTCCTGTAAGGCTTGTGGATATGGCGGCATGATTGACACCAGCCACAAACTCTGCACCTTCATCCTCAAGAACCCACCGGAGAAAGCTGACGGTGGACCCGCTTCTGTCCAGAAGGATAAAAAGAGGAACCGCAAGAAGGACAAAAAGAATGGTTCTGAAAGCCGTAGTGACATTGACGCTCCGGAGGCTGGGGACGGGGATGGTGATGACGACGATGAAAACTGGGTGGAGGAGACGACAGAGGAGGCACAGAGACGACGGATAGAGGAGATAAGTGACCACGCCAAGAACTTCACCCTCAGCGAGGACCCGGAGAAACCCCTGGAGGAGAGGGTCAACTTGTTCTACAGCTTTGTCAAACAAAGGAAGGAGAGCGGAACCATAGATGCTGCTGCTAGCGCCATCTTGGCTGAGGCAGAGCGTCTGGACGTCAAGGCCATGGGACCTCTCATCCTCAGTGAGCTTCTCTTCGACGAGAACATCCGGGACCAGATCAAGAAGTACAAGCGCCACTTCATGCAGTTCTGTGGCGACAAGAAGGCCCAGAAGGTGCTGCTGCGAGGGTTCGAATGCCTGGTGAAGCTGCACCAGGCTCAGCTGCTGCCGCAGGTTTCCTTCATACTCAAAGACCTGTACGACGCAGACCTGCTGCAGGAGGACGTCATATTGGCCTGGGCAGAGAAGGTTTCTAAGAAGTATGTCCAGGACATGGAGCTTGCCAAAGAGATACATGCCAAAGCCGCCCGCTTTGTCAAATGGCTGAAAGAGGCAGAGGAGGAGAGCGACGGGAGAGAAGATGATTCGTCCTCAGCTCTCGGGCAGAGGACGAATACGCTACCGGTTGAGACTGTGAAGCCAGACGAAGCTGAGGAAGAAGAGGAAGACATTGATATTGATGCAATTTAAACAACAACAACACGGGATCTAATAAAAGCATGGCTACCCATTGAATGTCTGATGATGTCCAATTCATGAAAATCATATTGATGATATATCTTGTACCTAAATATGGAGAGATGGTGGATGGGCTGATCTGAGATTTTCACTAAAAAGAAAAAACTGAAAATGATTTTGTGTAGTGTAGTGAATAGCTACGGACAGACACAAATGGACACACAGACAGACACGGACACACAAACATGTAGGGGACATACACAGTACATACATACAGTACATACATACAGTACATATTTGAATTGTGGCTTTGACCAAAAACTAAATCTTTAGCCAAGTGGCTGGCCTTTTCCCTGCCCCCTCCCATTTCTTTGCATCCTCTTACTAACTGTCCCACACAACAGACACACAGCTTTGAGATGGTAATGGCCCCAAGTAGAGACACACAACTGAGGAGCCCACAGAGAATTGGTCCCCCCCTTGGTCAACACCTAGTATTTTACTTGATCTTGAACTTGATCTTGCCGCATAGATAGATAACATCTACAATGATGTCTCTCTGATGATCAGGCACCATGCGGGAAGAAAAAACGACAGCCGTTAAACGGATCCTCGATTTTTCAAGGTTGCCATGATGATGATGAGGAATTACCTCCCCCCCCCCCCCTGGGATTTTAAGACGTCCAGGGAGGTCTTAACTGGTTACCATGGTAACCAATAGCCCCCACGCTACTGCGGGTGGGAGTGTGGGAAAAGACTCCACTTCACTTCAAATTCACTTCCAGCGATATCCGGCTGGCCGCCCATTGAATTGTATTCATCCTGGCTGAAGAAAAATTGATATATCTCGTCTTCTTTTGCCTGGCTCCGGCCCATAGACCGTCCCACTCTCTGAGCGGACTGGTTCTCTTGGTCTGGTGTTGTCATATGACGCTTAACTTGATATGGTATCTTGGCGTACCAGCCAATGAAATCAATGCAAGACGGAGGAGGGGGTGGGTCTAACTTTTGAAAATCAACAGAAGCAGTGGAAGGGGGGTAGCTCAGCCAAAGCTCTTAATTGCTCCCTTTGAACTTCAAAGGAGGTTTTGCACACCTTGTTAGCTTCAAAGACAACAACCTGTTTGATGCCTGTCATAGAGGGGCAGGGGAGGGGGGAATGTTTTTGTGTACACACAAGTCAAACACAACCCCTCCCACCAGATCGCTTGTGATTGGGAATTTCAAATTTCAAATCCCCCCTTTGAAATCTCTTGTCAATGGGACAATGTAAGACTCTTTCCCAGTTTTTTTTGGGGTGATTTCCCCATTATTTGTTATTCCATAACTGTACTAGGGCAGCCTAGTCGGGTTTCTTCTGGCTATGTTGCACAAACGTGATGCGAATGTTGTTGTGTGAAGCCTCGCTAAGCCCCCACAATAAACCAAGCTGAGGGTCTGTTTGGCCCCTCAGGAAGCCCTGGTTCCCAGAAACCGTAGGTCCCCCACAGTTGTGAGTTCCATCAAGGGGTCTTATGAGACACACACCCTGAATTTGAGACTGTGGTCAAACCGGACATACTGACACGCAAGGAGATTTGGTGACTTACAGATGATCTGCGGGGATATACTGTATGTGTCTGGGTGGCACAGGGGTAAAATATACCTGCCCACTACTTTTCAGAGTTTGAAGACTTGATCAAACCAGGCGAGTGTCCAGCGTGAAGTTAGTTGGTCAGCTGCTGTTGTCCAGAACTGCTGATCCGACCAATTTGCCCATATATGGGCATAAAAGCGAAACATGACAGATTGTGTGATCATGACAGATTGTGTGATCTCGAGAATATTCTGACTGATAGGCTTCAAACTGGCAGTGTGTGAAATGCCCATACTGTACATACAGTATGCACGTATATAAAAAGGACACTGGCAGACAGACAAGAAGACAGAGGATGGAGAGGTATCCATACTGTATAGAGAACACAGACCAGGTAGGTACAACAACGCACACTCTGACAACTGAACGGGTATCAAGGGGCATGCTTATCCCGACGAGCATTATTCCTAACAGGCATCGGTCTATAGAGGGTATGCACGTCCACTGGGACCCGCCCCCCTAATCTAGACTGAGTGGCAAAACATTGAGCAGCATGGAGCATTGGAGTTTAGAAGTGCTAGTTGCAAATCACTCAACGGCCCTGCATACCACCTGTTTCTAATTTGCACATAATGCAGGAGGCAGCAGGATGTTGTGTTGTTGAAAACGAGTGCTTCCAAACTCTGACACTTGGAAAAATAATCCCCTGCACAGAATGTCTTGACAGAAAGTAGCTCATAACATGCCTATGGTGGATTCTTAAGAAACAAAAACTTTGCAGATAGAAAGAGGATAATTCAAGCTTTCAGTACAGCCGCAATGTTGGTGAGTTAACTTTGTTTAATACAATCAGATAAAACTTTTCTGTTTGGATGTATGGGCTGTCAATGGCAGAAATTAGTTTTTTGCCACTCAGTAGGCGTGTTCCCACATAAGTTCCAGCAACAGTGATGTCACGCGCATACCCTCTATTGTTTATTGTTTGTTAAAGGGATTCCCATTAGCTGACACCAGGACAGCTAATCCTCAGTCCCTAATTTTATGTAACAAAGCAGAAGAGATTATGTGAACGGTTTCAACCCATTTAGGACTGAGGCCGATTCTAGGTTTTCTGAAAAACTTCAAATTATATTGTTATTATATACTGTACATGTGCTGTAAAAACAAAACAAAAGGGTTCCCGTCCTAAATGGGTACTCATTAAGACCTGAGGCCGATTCTGTTTTCATGTCAAGGAAATAATCAAACGGCTCCGCCCAGAACTCATGTGCAATTCCAAATTAAGCGTCAAGGACCCCCAAAATAAAAAAAATAAAAACGTTTTGGCCATCTCAAAATATGTTGTTCCAGGCACTCGCAGAAGCAAAAAAAAAGAAAAAAAGAAAAAAACTTTAAAAGTATATAGTTTATATTCAAGGATTTTCAAAAAAGGAACGTTCCTAGGAATTTTGGAACGGCTGAAGACATCTAAAATGACATTGATGCTTTCCTGGTTTTAAATTAATTTACCTTTTTAATTCAAGACTGTTGCAAATAGCAAAGCAATCAAAAGGACCATAATGTAATAGGAAATAAGCTCGACCCTCATTGTGTTTTATCCTTTAGACAGATATGTATAAATATACAGAAAGGATATATCGGTGCACAGGTCTTGGTGCATCTCGGGAGCAGGACATATTTATAGACATTCTTTATTCTTTATTCATTTGGATCCCCATTAGCTGCCACCAAAGTAGCAGCTACTCTCAGGGGTGCCGCACCAAATTCCAGACAATTGTACAAGTCCCTCTGATCCGAGTCCAAGTCGAGTCGCAAGTCATTTGGTCCAAGTCTCAAGCAAGTCTCAAGTTTTTTCTGTTGTGGGCAAGTCAAGTCAAGTCGAGTCACAAGGTTATGTCAAGTCAAGTCGAGTCGAGTCACAAGGTTGTCATGTCAAGTCGCGTCAAGTCGTGTCGCGTCGAGTCGAGTCGAGTCACAAGGTTGTCAAGTCGAGTCAAGTCACAAGGTTGTCAAGTTGAGTAAATGATACCTCTGTGACCATAACTATTATGTAATTAACATTCAGTAGGAAAAAAAACAGTAACACTAGGCCTACCCTCTGACCATAATACTCTATCATGGCAGAGGTTCTCAAACAAAAACAAAAAAACAAATTTCAGTTTATTTAACTTAAAATATTTGTATTATATAAGTTAGTAAATATAAGTATTTTTTAGAGTAAATTAGAGTAAAAAAGATCGATTCAGACACATTACAGACAGTATTTTCTGCCTTTCATTCTATTCAAGGGAAAAAATATCTTATATCGCTTTTTTGATGCCTTCCATTATTCTCAAGGGGGAAAGAATACCTCATGTCATTTTGCTTCACGTGTGGACATAGAGAGGAGGGGACTCAGGGGAGATCTGTCGCAAAGAAAACTAAACTAAACAAAGGTTTAGGCAATTATACATCGGACATTTAATCTCAGCATAAGGATTTAAGGATGCTATGCTTATAATGACTGCAAGCAGAGTTGTTATCAACACTCACGGAGTATTGACATAACTTAACACGCTCCTCCTGATGACTGGAGACAGCTGCAGGCTGCAGCACATCAATCGGGGAAATCTGCTAATTAGTGGCCAAGGCCACGAAGTGGCAAATGGCCACTCATTGATATTGGACTTCATCATTAGTGGCCAAGGCCACGAAGTGGCAATGCCTTGGCCACTCATTGTTATTGGACTTCATCACTATTATTATTATTATTATTATTATTCCGCCACTTTTGCTCTAGCGGCTAGACCGTGCAGTCGCTTTTTACGAAACTCGGCAGTATGGCAGAGGACTATGCCAAACGGCTAAAACGCGAAGCTCGCAACAATCGGCCAAAGGGTGGCGCTGTAGGAAGCCTTCGAAAGTGCAAACTTTGAACTGGTGTAGCTCATGCCCTGTTTCAGGTACAGCAATGAAACCTGTATACACGTATGCGTCTCCTCATGCCGAACAACTTTTACGCTCTGACTTTTGACCTCTGACCTTTACCTCTCCCACAATTTTGAATTATATGAAAAACAGTCAAAATCTATCTCCTCCTGGGATTTTCGCGTAACGTGCGCAAAACTTTTTTTACATGAACTTTGGACCAACACGGTCATCGCACAGCGGCCGGATTTTCTTTAAAGCGAAACATTATTTTTTAATAATTCACTCAATGTTGCAGTTTTATGCAAATTATTCTTCTGCCTCTAAATCATACATGCAAAGTGACACGTTCATGGCATTTGGCAAATATGTCGAGGGTTAGTCCAAATATCACTGAAAGCAATCTTACTCCAATTGGCCAAAGGGGGGCGCTATACGAAGCGTTTGAAAACTCAAACTTTAAAGGGGCATAAGTCATGCCTCGTTTTGTTTGAAGACATGCAACTTGCTTACACGCGTGCCTTGACTCAAGCTGAAGACATCTGTGTCTTTGTTAAGTAAGCTCCGCCCTTCGATTTTCCGCCTTTTGGAGCAGTTCGTAAAACACTTAAACCATCTTTTATTCCGGAACTTTCGCGTCACGTGCACAGAACTTTTTTTACATGAACTTTGGACCAATATCTAAAGATCTGTCAGATCGGATTTTTTAAAAATTGAAACATGCTTTTTTAATAATTCTATCAACATTGCAAGTTTTATGCAAATTATTCTTCTGCTTCTAAAACAAACATTTAAAGTAATATTTTCTCACTGTGCAGAGCTGTGCATAGCTCACATGGTAAGGCCTTTGTCTATCATTCCAGAAGTCCCCTGTTCAAGCCTTACCTCATGCATTTAAAATACATTTTACAACATTTTGCCGTGAAAACCCTGGTACTGCAACTGAACATGGCAACCCGACCAAACATGGCAACCTTCTTAAGCAAGGGTATAAATAGTGGTTGAGTTGAGGCCACTCCCCCCCTCTCAGATTGTTTGAAGCCGCATGGTGCTGGTGGTTGCTGCTACTCACTGCTACATTATGCAGCAGCTGCAGGTCTGTACACTGTTCATTATTCCAACAACTATTCCAATTTCTAACAGTTTCATTCATTATACTTACCCATACTATAATTTGTCTTTTAGATTTACCTCACCTGAACATACCTACCTGATCCACTCGATACACTGGCTGTGTATGATGGAGGAACAATGTGTCACTTGGTAAGCTGACCATGTGCTCTGAAATGTTATGTTGTTTTTGGTTTTGGTATCTAAATGTTAAACGATTTCTTTTGGAATGTAATGCTTGTATGTTAGCTGCAACGTTGATTATTGAATTGATGTATTTTGAGTTTAATGCCAATGCCTAGTTGGGGAGATTAATGGAATTATTTTGTTTCAAGCCTGTAGTGCAGCAGATTATTTGAATTTGTTGTTTTTCTATTCATTTGGCCTTTTTCTTTGATCCAGGCCAGGTTTATTGCCTAGAACTGAATCTGAAAGATGGCGAGCCTGCAGAAAGACTGACACAATCCTGTCTGACCTATGGTTATGGGTAGGAAAAAGCAGCCGCAGTGACACTCATTCCTAGTTTGATTTGATTTTGAAGTAATGACTTTGAGTTTCTTTATAAAGTAATGATGTTTGAGTGCATTCATTTATTCGTTTATTGTTTCAAACCATGCAGGGGAAGCTCAGCCTCACACCTGAAGCCCATCTGACAATCAGCTGACAATCAGTACCAGCTCCCAGATTGCTTAATTGAAGCCAAAGAACGGCAGTGTAAGTGGGTTCATTATTCTGAATTGTGTGGAACGGGCAGATTGAACACCTCTTCTCTAACTTGTGGCTCAACTGTAATTATTCTGAAGCTCACCTCATTTCTCTCTCCCTCCCCCACCTAGGCTGGCTGGGTTCCAACACCCCCCAATTGGAATCCATAGTCTGCTCTGCCCACAGGACGGCAGCCCCATGTGAGCGTCTAAAGTTCCAAGTTTTGACCCCCAGCCGCCTTCCCCTCAACGTTTTTCAATAAAAACAATTTAAGTTTAGTTAAGTCTGACTCTGCTAGCCACTTACAGAAAATAATGCTGCCAAATATTTTGCAATTGCAAATCCTTTGTGTAAATAAACTGAAATTCATACTATTGCATGACTATTTCTTTATCATGTTTCACAAGCATCTGGGTCTACAATGCCAGGGGTGTAAAAGTAACTGAGTACATTTACTCAAATACTATCCTTAGTATAATTTTGAGGTATTTTATACTTCACTTGTATAGTCTTACTTCTAGGCTACTCCAGTAAATGCTCATGCGTTGCATTGCATTGTGAGCTTGTAGATCTGCTATTTTCAAAAAAATTCAAGTTGATGCCAATACCTTCGTACTTTTATTCAGTATTACTATTTATCTCTATATATTCATGTTATTCCTGGCACCGCCCCTGTTATCCTGTTCATATCCTGAAAAAGGTGGGGGCTGAAAAAGCTGTCCTGAAAAACATCATTTGATTTCCTGTTGTCCTTGCATTAAAGTGTCAGTAGTTGGGTTCTGGGTTGCCATGTCTGCTTATAATAAGCAATTTGTGTCTCGTTAAGATTTTTATTTATCCAGCCCCCACCATGCAGTTGTACAGTGAAACCCAAAATTCAAAAATGGCAAAAATAAACTTTGCCAAAAATCTAAAAATGAAGAACTCGGGAACGGGAACAAAAGGCAAAACTCAAGAAAAAGGCAAAAATAACAAACACTGCACTAGGCTATGGGGCCCTTGCAACTCTCACTGAGATTTGTTCATCTCGCTCTGCAGCTATAGACAGAAAATCACACAAATCAGTACACAGTATCTCTACAGTGATGTGATCATGACGGATTTGTCCGATATCATATTCTATCTAATTGGCTAAAATTGAATTCCAAGGTTTGCAGGATTGCTCCTTTTTGAACAAATTGTCTCAAACGCAGCCTGCTATGTGTGTGAGATTTTGCACACACATTCCCACTAGGCCAAGGAACAGATGCCACCCTTCTCACATTGGCCTGTTATAGAGTCACCAGTGGGCCAAAAAAAACACCTGACCTGTTCGGAAGAACACTGCTTCTAGTTTCTCTTTGATGTCTTCTTTGCTTTCCCTTGATGCTTTTGCCTTGGCCACTTTATCGCTGCTTGCAGCTATATTTACTATTATTATTATTATTCTTCCGCCACTTTTTCTCTAGCGGCTAGACCGTGCAGTCGCTTTTTACGAAACTCGGCAGTATGGCAGAGGACTATGCCAAACGGCTAAAACGCGAAGCTCGCAACAATCGGCCAAAGGGTGGCGCTGTAGGAAGCCTTCGAAAGTGCAAACTTTGAACTGGTGTAGCTCATGCCCTGTTTCAGGTAAAGCAATGAAACCTGTATACACTTATGCGTCTCCTCATGCCGAACAACTTTTACGCTCTGACTTTTGACCTCTGACCTTTACCTCTCCCACAATTTTGAATTATATGAAAAACAGTCAAAATCTATCTCCTCCTGGGATTTTCGCGTAACGTGCGCGAAACTTTTTTTACATGAACTTTGGACCAACACGGTCATCGCACAGCGGCCGGATTTTCTTTAAAGCGAAACATTATTTTTTAATAATTACCCGTATAATGCAGTTTCATGCAAATTATTCTTCTGCCTCTAAATCATACATGCAAAGTGACACGTTCATGGCAGTATGGCAGAGGACTATGCCAAACGGCTAAAACGCGAAGCTCGCAACAATCGGCCAAAGGGTGGCGCTGTAGGAAGCCTTCGAAAGTGCAAACTTTGAACTGGTGTAGCTCATGCCCTGTTTCAGGTACAGCAATGAAACCTGTATACACTTATGCGTCTCCTCGTGCCGAACAACTTTTACGCTCTGACTTTTGACCTCTGACCTTTACTTCTCCCACAATTTTGAATTATATGAAAAACAGTCAAAATCTATCTCCTCCTGGGATTTTCGCGTAACGTGCGCGAAACTTTTTTTACATGAACTTTGGACCAACACGGTCATCGCACAGCGGCCGGATTTTCTTTAAAGCGAAACATTATTTTTTAATAATTAACCGTATAATGCAGTTTCATGCAAATTATTCTTCTGCCTCTAAATCATACATGCAAAGTGACACGTTCATGGCAGTATGGCAGAGGACTATGCCAAACGGCTAAAACGCGAAGCTCGCAACAATCGGCCAAAGGGTGGCGCTGTAGGAAGCCTTCGAAAGTGCAAACTTTGAACTGGTGTAGCTCATGCCCTGTTTCAGGTACAGCAATGAAACCTGTATACAAGTATGCGTCTCCTCATGCCGAACAACTTTTACGCTCTGACTTTTGACCTCTGACCTTTACCTCTCCCACAATTTTGAATTATATGAAAAACAGTAAAAATCTATCTCCTCCTGGGATTTTCGCGTAACGTGCGCGAAACTTTTTTTACATGAACTTTGGACCAACACGGTCATCGCACAGCGGCCGGATTTCTTTTAAAGCGAAACATTATGTTTTAATAATTCACTCAATGTTGCAGTTATATGCAAATTATTCTTCTGCCTCTAAATCATACATGCAAAGTGACACGTTCATGGCATTTGGCAAATATGTAGAGGGTTAGTCCAAATATCACTGAAAGCAATCTTACTCCAATTGGCCAAAGGGGGGCGCTATACGAAGCGTTTGAAAACTCAAACTTTAAAGGGGCATAAGTCATGCCTCGTTTCGTTTAAAGACATGCAACTTGGTTACACGCGTGCCTTGACTCAACCGGAAGCCATCCGTGTCTTTGTTAAGTAAACTCCGTCCTTAGATTTTCCGCAATTTTGAGCAGTTTGTAAAACACTTAAATCCGCTTTTATTCCGGAACTTTCGCGTCACGTGCACGGAACTTTTTTTACATGAACTTTGGACCAATATCTAAAGATCTGTCAGATCGTATTTTTAAAAAATTGAAACATGCATTTTTAATAATTCAATAAATATTGCAAGTTGTATGCAAATTATTCTTCTGCCTCTAAAACATACATGCAAAGTAAAATTTTCATGATGAACTACTGTAGAGGGTTAGTCCAAGCATCGCTGAAACCAATCTTACCCCAATTGGCCAAAGGGGGGCACTATATCATTTTGAAAGAAGGCGTCAAGTACATTACATGAAACTTTTTCTTTTTTCTTTTCTTTTAAAAAAAAATGACAAGTCCATCATGTGTGGCTGCTGTAGTGTAGTGGTCAGTGCCTGTGCCTGGTATACGGATGGTTGTCAGTTCAAACCCCACATCGGGTTGAGTTGATGTTAATATCCTGGATGCCATGGTATGTGCATATGTCAAATTCTTTAATGTTGACACGTCTGATCTAACTCCAGATCACGTTCATGTTTAAAATGAGCCCCACAACTACTGTAGATTTACACGAAACTTTTTCTTTTTTCTTTTCTTTTTTTTTTAAATGACAGGTCCATACTGTGTGACTGCCGTAGTGTAGTGGTCAGTGCCTGTGCCTGGTATACGGATGGTTGGCAGTTCAAACCCCACGTCGGGTTGAGTTGATGTTAACATCCTGGATGCCCATGGCATGTGCATATGTCAAACTCTTTAATGTTGACACGTCTGATCTAGCTCCAGATCACATTCATGTTTAAAATGAGCCCTTCTCTACCGGCTGTTTTTTTCTGTTTTGAGTAAAATGAGCCCTTCTCTACCGGCTGTTTTTTTCTGTTTTGAGTAAAAGAAAATATGATCACTCGAAAATGTCAGAAATACTCATATTACATTTACTCAGATTGATTTCACCCCAAGCCTCCAAAATATAAAAAATAAATCAATAAAATCAAGGCACTCAAACTACATAGAACTTTTTTTTTAAACAAACATGGTTAACAGATCCTGTGGCTGCCTAGTGTAGTGGTCAGGGCATATGCCTTTCATGCAGAAGGTCGTTGGATCGAATCCCGCTTGGGGTTTATATAAGCATAATACCATGACATTTAGTAGACTTTACAGTTTGGTTCCTTGAACAATGTCTGATATGGAGCCTTCCTAAAAATGTCCCCCAACCCCCCTTGATGCGTATTTTAATATCCGCCATTACTAAATAATGTATTTTGCATCATAAATCCTGAAACAAGCATTATAATACAAACTGTCATGTCTACACCTATGTTGTGATTTTCAAGGATTGCAATGATATCATGTACCAGCTCCAGTGGCCTAGTGGTTTGAGTGTCTGCCCTGAGACTAGGAGATCCGGGTTCAAACCCGGGTCGCGTCATACCAAAGATTCTAAAAAATGGGACCCATTGCCTCCCTGCTTGAAACTCAGCATCAAGGGTTGGATTGGGGGTAACTCCCTGCGACATACTAGCGTCATGATGTACTTGTACATCAAGCTGCCTTACGCTACAGAAACAGGAGATAGGCTCCCGCCCTATGAGATTCATAGCCTGGCTGATTCATATGGTCTTCATAGCTCAGCAAGGCTTACTATGTACATCATCAAACTGTGCATAGTATCACAGTTTTTTTTTATGTATGTTGCATATAGGCCTACAGTCTTTTGCATACATGTTGTGTAGAGGCCAATTTGTGCTTTTACCTATAACCACCGATTAGTGTAAAACTTTGTATGCACACTTCCCAGAGGCCAAGGAAAAACCTGTGCCCTGCATTTTTCACATCTGCCATTTATAGCGCCACCAGAAGGCCGACTTACAGTATGTAAAACACATTCTTCGATATTACTCCTTCAGATTGTATCCGAAAATCACACAAATCAGTACACAGTAGTCTCTACAGTGATGTAATCATGACAGATTTGTCAGATATCATATTCTATCTAATTGGCTAACATTGAATTCCAAGGTTTGCAGGATTGCTCCTTTTTGAACAAAATGTCTCAAATCATGAACGTAGCCTGCTATGTGTGTGAAATTTTGCACACACATTCCCACTAGGCCAAGGAACAGATGCCACCCTTCTCACATTGGCCTGTTATAGCGCCACCAGCGGGTCAATTTTTGCAAAACCCATTTTTGGAACAAAATGCTTCAAATCCCGCATGCAGCGTACGATTGCCGTGAAAGGCCCAAGAACGCGTGGCACCCTTTTCACTTTGGCCTATTATAGAGTCACCACTAGGCCAAAAAAACCTACCTGACCTGCCGGAGTCCTGTTCGGAAGAACACTGCTTCTAGTTTTTCTTTGATGTCTTCGTTGCTTTCCCTTGATGCCTTTTTGCTTTCCTGCTTTTTATGCCTTGGCCACTTTATCGCTGCTTGCAGCTATATTTTATTAATGAAATGGTGTCGCCTGCCGAATATAGACAATCTACAGGCTCCCTATGTGTCGCCATGCTTGTGGATCTATTGTTTTTGGCGAGTAACATCAGACTCGAGTCCAATTGTCTGCCAAATTCTGGGCCCTGGGTACAAGGATTCACTTTTACGTTTAACCCATTTAGACTGGGAACGCATTATTATGCATTATTCTGTGCTTTAACTATTGAGAAATAGCAGATATACAAGCTCACAGCGCGGCACCGCCTTTGAATATTCTTTGAATACTTCAAATCCGTTTTTTTAAATCTCAAAATCTCAAAATATTTAGTTCCAGGGACCCCCCAGACAGAAAATTTTAGCTACAAATGTTTGCTTAAAAAATACATAATTATATTCAAAGATTTGCACACATTTTCATGACTTTTCAAAAATAGCAGATCTACAAGCTTGCAGCGCGGCACACTTGGTGCCGAGCTGTGAGCTTGTATATCTGCTATTTTTCAATAGCTCAAGTATAAAATAATTAAGGCCCCTGCACCTTGGGCCCTAGTAAATCAATCTTTTCCCCCCTTTGTGACGCCCCTGTTTATAGACATTGGTAAATGGTAAATGGTGCATTTATATAGCGCTTTTATCCAAAGCGCTTTACAATGTGCATTAATTTACATTCACCCATTCACACACACCTTCATACACCGGTGGCGGTGGAAACCATGCAAGGCACCAACCTGCTCACCGGGAGCAACTAGGGGTTCAGTGTCTTGCCCAAGGACACTTCCACATGTAGACAGGAGGAGCCTGTTTGTAATGCATTCCAAGCGTTGTTAGTTGATAGATAGATAGATACCTTTATTATCCCAAGGGGGAAAATGTGTTGCCCAGAGGCTGCACAGCAGTATAAGATTATTTACAAAGTTACAGAGAAGTATGAAAAAGATAAAAAGAAAAAACAAGAACAGAGTACAGAGTACAGTAAGTACAGTAAGAGCAAGGTACAACAGGAAAGGGAACAAAAATAATATAAATACATAAAGTGTCTTAAAGCACGACTATCAAAATAATACAGTGCCCAAATCAAAGTGACCATAACAGTCAATGCTAGTTAGTGCAACAAGTATCTCTACATCATGTCAAACACAAGCAGAAATACAAAAAAAAAAATACTAACACAACCAACCTAATAGTGCAGTGTCCAAAGGTCAGAGCGATAAAAACAACTAGTAAAAAAGAATAAAAATAAAAATAAACAAGAAAGGGTGATGCGGCAAGACGCACAAAAAAACACCCTCCCTGGAAGGTCCTTAGAGGTCAAAGTCAGTGCAGATATAGTTCCAGTAAAGAAAAAAAGGCTACCGTCATCCTACGTTAGGAAGTTAGTATTTGACATAGGGAGCCGATGGGGTTTGAACTCGGGTAACCGCTGGACCACGGAACCCGCTGCTGTCTGTATGGTGTTCCCGCGCTATTAGTATTTGACATAGTAGTCCGAGCGTTTCAGGCAAACATTGTGCACTTTATGAAAAGAAGCATGACATTTG
Organism: Nannobrachium achirus; assembly: GCF_963921795.1. Classification (NCBI taxonomy): domain Eukaryota; kingdom Metazoa; phylum Chordata; class Actinopteri; order Myctophiformes; family Myctophidae; genus Nannobrachium; species Nannobrachium achirus. Next base: position 48,616,910 of record NC_137830.1, read on the forward strand.
GCACACAGTTAGAACATGCCATATGGAACATGTTTGGCTATAGGGGCATCGCAGATTTGTCTTGGGAAACTTGTGGGAGCCAATCAAAGTTGCTCTCATAGACTTTACTATAGAGTCAAATAATACAAAAATTAAATATGCTTTAAGTAGCATGTGAGGGGTCAAACTAGGTGTTATTCGGGATTCTGAATCCAGTGCAAGCATTTGTTTTGCACGAAAAACATTCCTTTCCGAGAAATGGCCGCCACAAAACCTTGAAAAGTGATGACTCATCACTAAACCATAGTTATATGGGGTCCGTTTTTAGCCCAAGGAATGTTTTTCCTGCAAAACAAATGTTTGCATTGGATTCAGAATCCCAAAAACACCTAGTTTGACCCCTTACATGCTACTTAAAGCATATTTATTTTTTGTATTATTTTACTCTATAGTAAAGTCTATGAGAGCCCAACTTTGATTGGCTCCCACAAGTTTCCCAAACAAATCTGCGATGCCCCTATAGCCAAAAATGTTCCATATGGCATGTTCTAACTGTGTGCCAAATTTCATGCTTCTTTCATAAAGTGCACGATTACATCAAAATACTGCCCGAAACGCCTGGACTATAGGGGGCCGATGGGGTTTGAACTCGGGTAACCGCTGGACCACGGAACCTGCTGCTGTCTGTATGGTGTTCCTGCGCTATTAGTAGACATATTGCCCCCCACTGTTCATTTCGGGTTATAGTGCAATTTATCGTTTGTTGATAACGCAAACTAACTTCATTAATAGCTATTAAAATGATTTTATTTAATCAATATATATTGTGGGGGCAGGGGTTTGGGGAGACAGCTGTGTGTGTGTTTGTGTGTGTTGCTGTCAGAATGAATTCAGAGAAGTATAATGTTGTCCCGAGCAGCACCACGGCATTATGCCGTTATTTATTACACTTTTAGAATTTTTTAAATGACTTATTGCCCAGCTTTTTAGACGGCTAGACGTGCAATAGCCAGAAAACTGCTCAGTGGATGCAAACTACAACTATTAAGGTATAGAACTGGGAGATCTAATCATTTCAACCTATACTGTTCGCATCCGATAATGAACAACTTGATAAAAATGTAAAAAATCGTTTTCATCCAAACGTTGATATATCGTTTTAATCAATAAGTATGGAATAATGGATGAAATGCAGTCGGCTAGAATCGGTCTATATAAAGACGTAATCTAGCCAGTTGAAATTCCGGATAAGCAAAAATCAGACGTCTAGATTGGGTCTTGTGCTCAGTGGGAAGTCTCAAAGACATTGTGCCATGAAAATGTGCTTTAATCAGCATGTTAGGAGTCTAACTAGGTGTTTTTAATTATTCTGAATCCATTGCAAGCATTTGTTTTGCACAAAAAACATTCGTTGGGCTAAAAACAGACCCAAAAAACAATGGTTAAGTGATGAGTCATCACTTTTCACAGTTAGTTGTATGGGGTCCATTTTTGGCCCAAGGAATGTTTTTATCGTGCAAAACAAATGCTTGCAATGGATTCAGAATAATTAAAAACACCTAGTTAGACCCCTCACATCCCACTTGAAGCATATTTTTGGGAGTAACTGTTTCCCTTATAATACAGTGTATAGTAAGTGAATGAGACCCAGAATTACACTATAGCTGTCAAACATTTTGCTAGGGATGTTGAATTTCAATCTTTGTTAGATATGTTATTAGACACCTTTACGAACACATTGGTGAAAAAATAGTTTGGTAAGGAATTTATTCCCAGATTTGACAGGTATTCTGCAAATTTCCCCTGACTAAACCTCTCCTCTGCTCTGAGCCATGAGACACTGGCATGCAATCTCTCAGTACTCTGCCTCACACCCAATCAATATGCAGTGCAAGCCTTGCAGTGGACTTTCAATCTGTCTGACCACACAGGATGAAAAAGTGGGGTTTGTGCACTTTATTTTATACTGCGGTGCTGCTATGTCAACTTTTTGGTGTCTGTCTCCATATTTGGGCCAGCTTTTAATCCGGTAACAGGCCCCACTAACTTCCATTATACATTGAAAGTGAAATATTTCTCAAACCATAAAACAGATAGATTCCCGCTGTAAAAAATACCTCATCATTATAAGATGAGCAGTGTCTCTCAGTCTATGCAATACTGGCACCAGAAAGAGTGCTTCATTCAAATCATTCTCTGTCCCCTATCCAGTGTGAATGCCGAGCACGCGTCTGGCCGCTTTGCGCACCAAGCCGGATAACAGGAAGTACATGATGGGATCCAGACAGCTGTTGAAGGCGGAGAACAGTAGCATCACCTCATTGGTCCGGAACATGAGGCGCAGGTAGTCGCAGGACTGTGGCGACGGGCTGAGCTGGGAGAGGATGTAGACGGGACGGAAGGCGTGGTACGGCACGAAGCACACAGTGAACAGGAAGAGGATGAAGAAGGACTTCCTGGCCGTGCGTCCATAGCGGCGGGCAGCGATCGTCCCGTAGGAGACTGCCAGCATAACGAAGACGACCCAGAACAGCGCCACCAGCGCCGCGTTGACGTACGCTTTGCTCTTGGCGCTGCACCTCTGCTTGTACCGGAAACACTTGCCCTCCACGTGGTTGCCCTCCGACGAGAAGATCATGTGCATCATCACGGCCAGTGATGCCCCCCACAGCAGGCCGCACGCCACCCATACCCTTGGCCCGCTGCACTGCCACCCGTGCACACCCTGCGATCCACTACGCCAGGTGTAGCGGTTCAGGCTGATGAGCCCCAGCAGGGCGATGCTGAGGTACATATTCATGTAGTACATGTTCATCACCAGCTGGCACGCCGGCCAACCCAGCGCCCAGTGGTTTCCTCTGCTGTAGTAGAGCACCTTGAAAGGCAGACAGGCCAGCAGCACCAGGTCGGCTACGGCGCAGTTGATGAGCAGCACGTGCATGGAGCTGCGCTGGCGCTGGAGGAAGAGGAACACCCACAGGGCGAGGAGGTTGCCCAACAGACCGAAGATGAAGATCAGGGAGTAGAGGAGCGCCAGTGGTGTTTGCAGTGCCTCGGCCGTGTCGAACGCACACACCGTCTGGTTGGGGCACATAGTGTCCCTTGAGAGAGGGAGGGTGGTCATGGTGTTTTGAGGGAGGGTGGTCATGGTGTTTTGAGGGAGGGTGGTCATGGTGTTTTCATGGATTGATCAGATCTTCTCTTCTAAGGTAGAGAGAGGGAGAAAGAGAACTCAAACATTAATACTATAAGCTCTGTTTCTGTTGTGGCTATGTTATTATTGAGGTCATTTTGCGGCGTAGTGAACACAGGAAGCTAGAGTGAGCATGATGCAACATAGCTTGTGAGCCTAAATCAAATGTTGTTGAAGGTTGATCAACACATTATCTACTGTCCACGCTGCTCACCAACACTTTCAGTCCCTATTTTGGCCGTTAAAGGCAAAGGAATTACAAACAGACCGAAATAGCAAAAAATACAATCCACAAACTCAATGCATCACAATGCGATATAGGTTGTGAGCTTGTAGATAGTATTTCTCTTTTTCGTCTGTACTTTAATAAAAATGTTTTGCTCTAAATTCAACCGATCAAGATTTGTTTTAAACCTGCCGAGGTCATATTATTACAGTACCTGTACAAATAACAAACAGTGATCTTCTTTTTTGGCAAATATGTTTTATTGCCAAAATGCCAACATATTATCAAGTGTTACATAATGGACATGTTATCAGAGTAACAATTTTCTGTTTCAGCATAATTAAAGGAAAGAAAAAGGAAAAAGAGAGAAGAAAAGAGCAAGAAATAAAATACAAAACACATGACATAAAAACAACCCCTTCATTCCCTCCCACCCCTACTGCTCAGTGACGTAACACATAATAGAGAATCAAAGAGAGTTGTTCCATGGACATACCAGAACCATGTAGCCTACATGCATTAGAATAGACAGTCAGTTTAAAATAACATCATCCTTCTGCTCAGGTAACGAACAAGGGGCAGCCAAATCCTATCAAACTGTGCCTCTTTGTCTCTAAGTGAATACCGTATTCTCTCAAGATGAAGTGTACTAGTCATTTCATTAAGCCAGTGTTTAAATGCAGGTGCTTCCTCTTTTTTCCAATGAGTTAAGATCAGCTTCTTTGCTGTAATCAGACCATTTTGAAAGGAGATGTCGTTGTGAACTTGTCAAGTTGGAGATGGGGTCTGATGTGCCTAAGATGATTAATACAAACAGTGATCTTCAACCGAGAAGTTTAAGTGGAATTCACTAGGGGTTTATTTACACACCTAATAATAATAAATAGGGTAATAATAATAATAATTGATTGAAACCTTTATTTATTCTCGAAAAGAGCATTGAGGTTCACCCTCATTTGCAATGCTGACGAGATGACACACACAAAGATCAACAATTGAGACATACAAATATAAAACAACAACAAAACATTTAATAATACATCATAGAAAATTAGTAAGTTAAAAACAATTGCATACTGAAGTACAGAGACTTAAGAGCATGTTATTAAATTGTCCATAGGATATTAGAGCATTAACTTTTAAAATAATAAGGGTAATAATAATAAACTTACAAATACGTACTGGGCTCTGTCTCTTCTCTACAATCTGTCTTCGTCTGTCTCTTTCTTTGCTTCTGTAGCCTTTTTTATACCTCATTTCTACCCCCAAGCTCCCTTCACATCCTGTGTGGTTTTCTGCATGCAAAAAAAAAAAAAGAAAAAAAAAAGAAAGAAAAAAACCTCCATATGCACAGTTGCAGGGAGAGTGTTTTCTGCTGGTGATTCAGTCAGAGTGTATCAAAGGGTGCGTTCGTAAATGCACACCGGGTGTGGTTAGGGGTTATGGTTAGGTTTAGGCATAGTTTTACTGAGGTTAAGGTTAGGGTTAGGGTTAGGCATAGTTTTACTGAGGTTAGGGTTAGGATTAGGGTTAGGTTTAGGTACTCACTACACTGAGCACACACCCGGTGCGCATTTCCGAACGCACCCTTTGATACGCTTGGACTGAAACACCAGTAGAAAACACCATCCCCACAGTTGCACACATCCTGTCTAATAACTGCCACACTGCCCACTACTGTTAACGCAAATGCATAACAAATTACAAACAAACAAAATGTGGTTACATTTTGCAGTATTCTCCATCAACATAATAAAAATGAATAATGTGGTCCCCACTCCATTTGCAAATGCATTCAATTTGTTTTCTATGCTATTTAGCATTGGGCAATTAATTAATTAAGGGTCTTGCTCAGGGACACCTTGACATGTAGACTGGGGCCGGGGGATTGATTGATTTGATTGATTGACATTCTGTTCTAGCTCTCAACGAAGGCGGTCGCTCTCTCTATCTCTCTCTATCCCTCTCCCTCCCTCGTGTGTCTTCCCGCTGCTTTAAGGAGAGTTTTTCTCTACACTGTCTTCGGAATTACCAAACTACTAACAATGGATATGGTTACCTGGCTCCTGCTTTTGATTACTTCTCATCAAGAAAACTGGCTCGGGGGAGTCAAGTATCTTTTCGGAACGTATCTTTTCGGAACGATGATAACAGGTTTTCTGCTGATTGGTCACGAGCATTGCCCTGGATTATTGGAAGATTTGCAAGACGGCAGCAATCCAAGGAGCCAACAAGCTGCCTGCCATGCTAATTGAAATTGGTAGGGCTGTGGGTACTCTGAACGGGGCGATCAATGAACTGAGAGGGCCGTGTGCCCGGACTGATGCGAACACTGATCGCTGAGCTGAGGCATTACGGAGATAACAACATGGAGATTGATCGTAAACTTTGATGGAGAGACTCACTGCCCTATACAGAGGACCAGGAAACGGACATTAGAGTGAATACTCTATTCTATTTCACTCGCTCTAAAACAAGCTGAATTCAACGGATTGGACCCCCCCCCCCCATTCCCGCAAGGTTCCCATTGACACTGTGAAGAAAGCCTATCCCCCCCACACCCCCTCATGCTTCCCACCCTCCCACCCTCAAACACCTGTTGTTGTGTCTTCTGGACTGTTCAGCCAAGGATGTCTCATAGCCCAAACATCGCGGAGAGACAATTATCGCACTGACACCAGCGGAAAAGACATTCTGACCTAGGCTGCTATCTGGAAGCCTCTACACAGACTCACGCTAACACAAACATGACTCCCAGACGTACACGCCTTTTCTTTCTTCCCCTCCTGTGTTTTTGTTCGTCAACCTGTTTTGGTTTTCCTTATGTCTGTTGTTTTTTTGTTTGTTTTTGTTTGTTTTGTTTTTGTCTTCATGTGGGGACTACGGATGAAATTTAGCATTCTTGCTAATTCCGGTGTATTTACATTGCATTCATGTAGTGTTCATTAATATGCATTGTCCCGTCTAAATAAACAAATAAAAAAATATATAAATACAAAAATTGATTGATTGATTGATTGATTGATTGATGATTGATTGAAATTTTGATGCCTTTTCTGCCTTTGAAATTGATATTATCCTAGATAAAGTACTATGTTCTATCCATCTGTCTTTCTATGTTATATGAGATACTTAAAGTGTGGTTCCTGTGGAAATAAGCCCCGGCTTTCGAGGATCTCCTTTTAGTTGACCTTGTACCAGTGATTTTAATCCGTGTACCTAACGTTCAACCTTTAAATCACTTTTTTTGCTAACTGAAATTGTTATATAGTACACTGGGAATGATCCCACCGTTGTTTTTAAATTGTTTTCCCCTTTTTTTCCCTGACTATATCTACTGCATAGTACTGTGTTCTATCCGTCTGTCATTCAATGTTATATGAGATACTTCAATGGTTTCCTATGGAAATAAGCTTAGTCTTTTCTAGGATCTCCTTTTAGTAGACCTTGTACCAGTGAACTGCACTGTCATGAAACTTCCCTATGCAAACTTCTAATAAAGTCTTCAATCAATCAATCAAAGGAGCCTATGGGCCTCATGGCTCGGTAAGGCTTACTTAGGGAGTGTACGTTATTTACCCACTAGGGGGTGCTGGTTGACAGGTGATATCTTTTTTTTTTTTTTTCATGGTCCCCCCACAACCTTAAAATATTGTTTTGTGGTCCCCCCTGTGTGACTTGAGAAAAATGCATGACCCCCCTTCCCAATAAACATATACATATATATATATATATATATATATATATATATATATATATATATATATTAAGCTATCGTGCTAGTATTTTTAATTTATCAGACATCTGATAAAAAATACCGGACATAATAATTTGAATGCATGGATGACAAGCAGGTGCAAAAAACGAATGTAAAGGAGTAGTAGGCTGTACAACAAACATACTACAGCTTCATCTTGCATAAGGAAATTATTATTATTAATTATATTGGACTAATCGCACAGGCTGTGTTTGCACGCATACTGCATGTTTTCACAACAAGGTGTTTCTGTTGCATCATGTTTCAGGCCAACAACACATGTACAGAATAATGAGAAATAGTCTGAAAGTCGGGTCTGCGCAAATGTTTCATAAATTGATAGATTTATTTGGCCAGCAATTAATCAAATATATAGGCTACTCACTGGTATGGTCGAGTGGTCACGATGCTGCATACATCTCTGTTATGCAACTTTGAGAAGGTTGAAAGGGCTTTGGTGGTGATCTTGTACAGTTTCCATAACATCTCCCCATAAAGAACTTCAATCAAGTGTATAATGTTTGTTTTATATGGGTTGTTGTTAGTTGTCCTGCGTGCCTTCCATTGTGAGCTTGTAGATCTGCTATTTTTAAAATATCATTAAAGAACAGGACATTCTGCATAATGAGTACTTTTACTTTTGGGACTTTCATTTGACAATACTTAGGTACTTTTACTCAAGTACATTTTTTATTCTAGACTTGTAGTGGGGTTACAAAAACACTCCAAACTAAAGAAAGATTGAGTAACTGATCTATTTTCCATGATATTCATCAAGCAACCAAGTCAACAAAGTGTGCATGAGTCTTTTCTCTCTCCTTCTGACTCCAATTCCCACTTCGCAGCAGAGAGAGAGAGAGAGAGAGAGAGAGAGAGAGAGAGAGAGAGAGAGACACTACACCTTTCTTTCTAATGCTATATTCCTCTCTTGGTAACAAATATGGTGGTTGTTAGCCTATGTATCCAGTCCAGCTGCTACGAGAAACTCCTGTGTGTGCGCTGCACACTGTGCAGCGAACTTCGACAACACAGAGACGCACTGAGAGCAGCCGGAGGGGGAGGGGCCGAGGGATGTATTAGAACAACTGGAATGTACCAAGTCCATCAACTATGTAGGGGACAATGTATAGTTGAAACTGGGTATACTAACTTGATGATGTTATTTAGATAAAGAACAAACTAAGCATTTTTAATTACACAATTCGACAAATTAAAGTTGCATGGCCCCCCTAAAGCCAAAATGAAAAAAATCATGATCCCCCCAAGATCTAAAAAAAATATTTGATGATCCCCCCCCGTTATGGACCATACCAACCGCGCGTTAAAATCGCACACTCCCTTACTTACCAATAGTCGAGGACCCACATGGCCAAAAGCTCAAAGAAAAGAGGGGTACCTGTGATTTTCTGCCGTACTTTTTATTTCAGTTTTATCTATTAGGTTGGTCATTAAGGTCCACAGAATGAGAGGCCTGCTCTGCCGGAAACATCGCGAAAAAAGGTTATGGCCATTTGTATATTCACTGTCCCATTGACTCCACTAGAAATATTTAAAAAATCACACCCGTGTGAACTGAGCGGTGGTTGTGTGTGTGTGTGTGTGTGTGTGTGTGCGTGCGTGTGTGTGTGCGTGTGTGTGTGTGAGAGAGAGAGAGAGAGAATATTGCAGTTGATGCTCAGACTAGACTCAAGAGCACCCTCTCTGGTCACTGAGTGGTAGTTCAGGCTACATACACACATACATACATACATACATACATACATACACGGATACACGGATACACACACGGCCATGCTATGGAGCGGTCTACCACCGCTCAAAAAGAAAAAAGGTCTGCTTTAATTAGCATGTGAGGGGTCAAATTAGGGATTCTTCCTGATTCTGAATCCATTGCAAGCATTTGTTTTGCATGAAAAACATTCCTTGGGCAAGATATCAACCCCCCAAAACAGTCAAAAGTGATGAGTCATCACTTTTTTTTCCACTTTTCACAGTTTTGGGCTGCCGAAAAGTAACCCAAGCAATGTTTTTTATGCAAAACAAATGCTTGCAATGGATTCAGAATCATGAAGAACCCCTAATTTGACCCCTCACATGCTAATTAAAGCAGATGTTTCTTATTTTTTTTAATATTTCTAGTGGAGTCAATGGGACAGTGAATATACAAATGGCCATAACTTTTTTTCGCGATGTTTCCGGCAGAGCAGGCCTCTCATTCTGTGGACCTTAATGACCAAACTAATAGATAAAACAGAAATAAAAAGTACGGCAGAAAATCACAGGTCCCCTCCCATTTTGGGGACTGGGTCCCCGACTACAAGAGATCTAGGGCATTGGTTCTCAATGTGGAGTCTGGGGACCCCCAGGGGTCCTTGAGGGGGTTCCAGGGGGTCCCAAGCTAAATGATAGTTAGGAACCATATGGACCTATGGGTATCTAAGTGTACAAATGGAACCAAATGGACCATTTGGTTCCTTCAGAGTTAAATGAACATTGACTTTACAATATAAATGACTAAATTGGGGTCCCAGAGATAGAAATGCTATTACATGGGGGTCTGTAGCCTGTCTAATGCATGTCAAACTGGGGTCCTTGAAATTAAAATGGTTGAGAATCACTGCTATAGAGCTGTAAAAATCTTCTCTTATATGGAGGTCCCTGACTCCCTGGCATATCTTTTCAAATGGGGGTCCGTGGGCTAATAAGTGTCAATTTAGGGGTCCTTGACATGAAAAAGTACTGCTCTAGGGCAATGGTCCTCAACCTTTTCAGGCCGTGACCCCCAAAATAATCATATTTGAACTGGGGACCCCCACCCTGACGAGTACTTGGAAATGTAGGAGTTGGCATTACATTTAGTTTGATTCAATCTATTCTTGCGAGGCGTTGTGAGCATGTAGATCTGCTATTTTCACAATTTCAGCCTCTAATATAGGACAATTTTACCAATGTTTGACCAGAGGTACTAAAAAGGTCTTTAAAGTCCTTAAATTGTGACTTTAGAAATGTTCAGATACCCTGTATACACTTATACAGTATGTTGGTCTGTTTAGTGTTGAGTGTTTGTGCAAAGTTAGGCATGGATAGGGGCAACAGTGGCAGAGATACAAGTAGGGGAAAAGTGTGACGTGACGGACAGACTGACAGACAGCCAGTGGAGGTTTTGATAGTAACTGTGACCAGACGGTCACAATGTTTGCAGTCTAAAAATAGAAATCTAGTGACATCTGTGTCGAGAGCAAGGACAAGGCTGTGATGCAAGAAGAGCTCCCACCAAACCTCTCTGAAACTCACAACCAGTGGTGGAAAAAGTAGGCTCAAAGTATCAATACCACAACATAGAGACAGAAACAGACGGTCATTGATGCACAAATACATTAAAAGCCTCAAATTGCAACTCAAGATGCTTTAATATGTTGAATCTAGAGTTGCAACACCAACCATTTACAGACCATGCATCTCAAACATGGCAACCTCTTAATATGCACCGGCCCTTTAAGGGTAGTGCTTGCTTCTGTACCAAACTTTTAAAGCTGTGGGAGCGGAGAGCGACATTCAACAGTGAAGGAAGCGTTGGCGGTTGGCATCGAATAGTTGGCGGTTTTGTAAACATTTATTGTGGTATTGCACTGGTGGAAAAGTTTATTAAAGTATTTGTGTTTAAGCAGGGAGTCACTGTGGGCATAGGTTTAAGAACTTTTTCGGGAAAAGGGTACTAACCGACGGCCTGTAAGGTCCGGACTGGTACCCTTTTCTTTCTTTCCTGTCGTCTTTTCTTTCTTTCCTTTCTTTCTTTCTTTGCTTAGAATATGGATACTGATAGAAACACAGGTATGAGGAAGAGTAAGGATAAGAATAGGAGAAGTGGGGGGGATAAGCGGCGGGCAGGCAGTGCAGGGACACAGGAGCAGGCAAATGCAGGGATTCAGCAGCAGGGTACAGCGAAGAGACACAGAAAGAACAGTTCACGGAGGAGTGAGTCAGAAGCAGAGATGTGTAGTGACACAAGCGAGGACGAGGCAGATGAGAATAATGTAGGTCAGGAGAGGCATAATATTGTGGTGAGATTTGCAGAGGGGGGAGGTGGCATGTTGAAAATGAATCCTTTGAATTTGACAAAAGAGTTAAACCAAAAGTGGGGAGAAGTAAAGTTTGCAAAGGTGTTGAAAGATGGCAATCTACTGGTCGGGCTGAAGGATGAGATCCAGATGGCGGTTGCTAAACAAGTTACTATGATTGGGACACAAAAGGTGGTGAAGGTTGTGCAGGTTGGAGAGCAGGGCCAGAGACCCAAACGGAGCAAAGGAGTGATTAGTGGAATCACAGTGGATGTGCTGGAGGATGAGTTAATGGAGAATTTGGACGGTAGGGGTGTAAAGATAATAAATGTTAAAAGAATGACTAAGGGTCCAGAGAAGAAAGAAAGTGAAACAGTATTGGTGGAGTTTGAAGGGGAGAAGATACCAGACAGATTGTTCTTGGGTTGTATGAGTTATTATGTAAGGGCATATGTACCTAAACCAATGCGCTGTTTCAAGTGTCAAACCTTCGGACACATTGCTAAATACTGCAAAGAGAAGAGGAGATGTCCAAGATGTACAGGAGACCATGATTATGCGGAGTGTACAGCAGGAACACAGCTTAAATGTTGTAGCTGTGGCGGTGCACATAGTGTAACGTTTGGAGGCTGTCCAAAAATGAAGCAGGAGGTAGAAGTGCAGAAAGTTAAAGTGTTGGACAAAGTGTCATATGCAGAAGCTGTGAAGACTGTGAGAAAGAAGGAAGAGATACAGAGGCCAGCAGGGGGAGGGATGAGAAATGAGTCAAGGGTGGAGTGGCCAGAACTACCAGACAGAGAAAGAATATGGGTGGATAAAAAGCAGTTGGTTACTTTTATAGTAGCAGCAATTAATGCAACAAGAGATGCCAAATCAAGGACAGTAAGCACACAGCATATTGTGAGAGCAGCAGTAGACCACCTGGGCATGGTGGGTTTAAAGTGGGAGGAGGTGGACGCTCAGCTTAAGGATCAGACTAGTCAAGAAGAGGCAGAAAGATGTTTACTTACGGTATAATTATTATGGTTGTACTTCTTCAATGGAACGCCAGAAGCATGATTGCTAATGGACAGGAATTCAAGCAGTTCATTGAAGAGATGTCTAGTAAACCAGATATTATGTGTATTCAAGAAACATTCCTTAAGCCTCAGCTGGATTTTATTGTACGTGGTTATGTAAGTATTAGAAGAGATAGGGTGATAGGAAACTGTGGAGGTTGTGCTACATTCATCAAGGAAGGAATTCAATACAGAGTTTTAGGCAAAGGGCAGGAAGATGAATATATAGTTGTAGAAATATGGTTGGTAGGTGGTCCTATTGTAATTATAAATTTCTATAATCCATGCAATAGATTAGAGATTAATAAACTGCTAAGGATAGAAGGTCAGGATAGAAATAAAATAGTGTGGTGTGGGGATTTCAATTCCCATAATACTCTGTGGGGAGGGGATAGAACAGACATTAATGGACTCATCGTAGAAGAACTAATGGAAGAAAATAATTTAGTGTGTTTAAATGACGGCAGTGGAACAAGAATAGACGTTAACACAGGAAGGGAGTCAGCTCTTGACCTTACCCTGGTATCAAACCTTCTGGCAGAGAGATGGGAGTGGGAGGTTTGTAGTAAATCAACAGTAGGCAGTGATCATTATCCAGTCATTTGTAAGCTTGGAATTAGAACAGAAACAGGATCTGCTGCAGTAAGGGGAGGGAAATGGGTGTTTGGAAAAGCAAAGTGGGATAAATTTCTAATTCTTAGTGAACAAAATATGATGGCAGTTGAAGAGAGTGGTAATGTGGATGTTTTTAATGAAGAGGTGTGCTCAGCAATATATGCAGCAGCTACAGGATCAGTTCCTAGGAGTAAAGGGAAGATGAGGAGGAAGGCAGTCCCTTGGTGGACAGAGCAGTGCAGTGTGGCAGTTAAAAATAGAAATAAAGCATTCAGAGAACTTAAGAAAACAAACAATTATCAGAATTTAATACAGTATAAAAGAGCACAGGCTATAGTTAGAAGAACAATAAGGCAGACTAAAAGAGCAAGTTGGCAAGCTTTTTGTGAACAAATAGGTAGATCGACACCAGTGGGAGAGGTATGGGGAATGGTTAAGAAGATGGGAGGGAACAGGAGAGAATGGGATTACCCAGTTTTAAAAGAAAATGAGGTGGAGGCAGTAGGGGACAAAGATAAGGCAGAAATGATGGTGAAGGCATTTGTTAAAGTGCATAGCTCAGACAACCTGTCAGATGAAGGAAAGAGAGGAAGGGAGCAGACTATGAGAGAGTACGCTGATGTTCTTGGAAGGAAGGAGAATACAGAGGATGTATTAGATGTGCCATTTACTCTGCATGAGTTGAAGAGAGCTATCAGTAAGTCTGGAAACACATCTCCAGGAAAAGACCAAATATGTTACAGTATGATGGGAAAGCTTGGAAGTACTGGCTTAAATAAACTACTGAATCTGTACAATAAAGTATGGCAAGAGGGACAGTTACCAGTTAGCTGGAAAGAGGCTGTGATTATCCCAATAAGAAAACCAGGTAAAGATCCAACAAAGCCAACGAGTTATAGACCTATAGCTCTTACCTCAAATATGTGCAAAATAATGGAACGTATGATAACAGAAAGACTAACATATTATTTTGAGAGCAGGGGAATAATTGCAAGGTGGCAAAGTGGTTTCAGAAAAGGGCGAGGTACAATGGACTCTGTTGTATGTCTGGAGGCAGATGTGAGGAAGGCATTAGGTAATAAGGAGTCGGTTGTGGCAGTATTTTTCGATGTTGAAAAAGCTTACGACATGATGTGGAAAGAAGGGCTTTTGATAAGACTACACATATCTGGGGTGGGAGGGAGAGTTTTTAATTGGATTAAGGATTTTTTGTTTGGGAGGGCCATTCAGGTAAAAGTAGGAGCAGAACTGTCTAGTAGGCAGGTTGTAGAGAATGGAACCCCACAAGGGAGCGTAATTTCTCCTCTTTTATTTATCATTATGATTAATGAAGTATTCTCAAGAATAGGTCCAGATATGGGTAAATCTTTATATGCGGACGATGGGGCCCTATGGAAGAGAGGGAGAAATATACAGCATATAGTTAAGAAAGTACAGGACGGAATACATGAGGTAGAACAGTGGGGTTATAAATGGGGCTTTAAATTCTCGGTTGAAAAAACAAAAGCAGTGTTCTTTACTAGAAAGAAACTAGATGAAGGTATCAGGTTGGAAATGTATGGAGAAAGTCTCGAAAGAGTAGGGGAATTTCGTTTCTTGGGGGTACATTTTGATTCCAGAATGACATGGGCAGAACATATAAAGAAGGTAGTAGAAAAGTGTAAAAAGATAATAAATGTGATGCGGTGTATAACAGGGACGAAGTGGGGAGCTGCTAAGACATCTTTAAGGACCCTATATGTTGGTCTAATCCGAGCAGTGTTGGATTATGGATGTGTGGCATATGGATCGGCAGCCAAAACGCATTTAGAAAAGCTTGATGTGATCCAAGCACAAGCACTTAGGATATGTTGTGGGGCAGTCAAGACTTCTCCCGTATGTGCAGTACAAGTGGAGACAGGGGAAATGCCACTAGGGGTCAGAAGAAGGCATCTTATGGCCAACTACTGGACACATATAAAGGGGCATGAGCGCTTGCACCCAGTGAAGGAGGTTTTGCAGCCATGCTGGGAATATGGAGGGGCACAGAATTCTAGCTTTGGGTGGGTGGGGAATGATTTAGCTGAAAGTATGGGAGTAAATGGAGTAGAGTTTAGCAAAACAGTAGTGTTTCCAGTAGTGCCCCCCTGGCTGTATGAGACGCCAAAAGTTGACTTCTACTTATTGGAAGTGAAAAGAAGGGAAAAGGGGGAGGTTGACTTGGTAAATGTTTTTAATAATTATGTCGAGAGAGAATACAACGAGTGGGTACAGATCTACACAGATGGATCAGTAGACCCAGAGACAGGAAGAGCGGGAGCAGCCTTTGTGGTTCCTGATAGGAATTATGAAGTATATAGACGGGCACCAGACAAACTCGGGGTGTATACTATGGAGATGTATGGGGTTTTAATGGCATTACAGTGGATAGAGGAGGTTAAAATAGATAAAGTGGTGTTGTTCTCTGACTCAAGCTCAATTCTTAAAAGCCTGCAGACTTTTAGATCTAAATGCAGAGAAGATTTAATGTATGAAGTGCTTCAAAGTCTCAGAAGTTTAGTGCAAATTGGACTAGAAGTAAAGTTTATGTGGGTCCCAGCACATGTGGGGATTGAGGGAAATGAACAGGTAGATAGGTTGGCCAAAAAATCACTTAAAAGCGAGGAGATACAGGTGAACATAAGTATGAGCAAAGCAGAGGCAAAATCAGTTATCTGGAAGAAAGCGGTGGCAGAATGGCAACAGAAATGGGATGAAGATGTAAAAGGGAGACATTATTATCAGTTTCATAGTAAAGTAAATGGAACCAGGACATGTAGAAATGGAAGTAGGAGAGAGGAAGTTATTATAACAAGGTTGAAAATAGGACACAGTGCTTTAAACAAGACGCTACAGTTGATGGGGAAACATCCTACAGGATTATGTGAACACTGTCAGGAGGAAGAATCTGTTGAGCATGCCATTATGAACTGTAGTCTGTATCAGGATGAAAGAGAGGCCATGAAGGAAGAACTGAGGGAGGTGGGAATAAGTGAGATTACTTTTAAGAAGATTATCAGGGCAGCAGAAAATAATGTGGGAAGAGGCACAGTATTTAGGTTTATTAAAGAAGCTGGGTTGTGGAATCGATTGTAAATAGATAGACAGTAGAGGGCGGTAATGCAACTTTTTAGGATGCCAACCGCCATAAAACGCCAAGAAGAAGAAGAAGGGTAGTGCTTATAAGAGGCAGCATTTTGACTGCCAAAAGTTTTGGCCCAGAAGCCTAATTTGAGTGTTTGTTGTGCACCTGGAAGTTTGAGGTGTTTTGATTTGATCCCCACCGGGTAATCCAGTGGGAGCCTTGAATATATTGACTGGGTATGTTTTGGTGTTTTGTTGTATTTGAGTCATTTTGCTGTATTTTGTATAATGTAATGAATCTGTATTGAGGGGTAACCGATGTAGGCTAGTATGTGAGGAGGACAACCAACCACCCTAACTTAAAACCTTTCACTTTCCCACCTTGCCATATTCTATTTGAGAATGGCTTTTTGAGTGTTTGTTGTGCTGAGGGCAAGGATGTATAGAGGCCATTCATTAATAGAGCATGGTTTGGATTCTGTTTGCTGTGGTTACTTAAATTACTTGAATTACTTTATTTGCTTTTGGTTTTGACTATTGGTTATTCTGATTTGATTTGTTCATTTGCTGTGCACGTTTAGTTTAGAGTAGTGGTTCTTCAACTTGTGGGCACAGGGGGGTCCCCAGATGTGCAACATTGCTTTCTCACCCAACAGTAAACAAACCAACATAAAGTTTAAGTGTATGGAGGGTATCTGCACATTTCTAAAGTGACAATTTAAGGACCTCAGTTAAAATATGATTATTTTGGGGGTCCTGGCCTGAAAAGGTTGAGAACCACTGGTTTAGAGAGGACCCTTCACTCCCACTGTTGGCATCCTGACTTCCCAGCTATAATCACCCCTCTTCCCTTCTGGATTTTAACATTAGTTTTCTACATAGACTTGACACTTTTGTTACATCAGCTCATTCATGTGCTACCAATGATGCTAATGAAGGCTCCAAACAGAGTCAGGGTGCTGATATGGTGCATGTTGTTCATTCATGATACTAATGAAGGCTCCAAACAGAGTCAGGGTGCTGATATGGTGCATGTTGTTCATTCATGATACTAATAATCGGGGGATATCTTTAGAAATAGTGTCAAATCCTGGAATAAATTCCTTACCAAAAAAAATCTTCACCAATGTGTTTGTAAAGGTGTCTAGTAACACATCTCACAAAGACAAATTCAGTTTCCCTAGGAAAACCTTTGACAGCTAGGGTAATTCTGGGTCTCATTCACTCACTATACACTATACTATAGGGGAAAAAATCACTCCCAAAAAATATGCTTTAAGTGGGATGTGAGGGGTCTGACTAGGTGTTTTTAATTATTCTGAATCCATTGCAAGCATTTGTTTTGCACCAAAAACATTCCTTGGGCTAGAAATGGACCCCCATACCACGGTGAAAAGTCATGACTCATCACTAAACCATCATTCTATGGGCTGTGTTTAGCCCAATGAATGTTTTTTTGTGCAAAACAAATTCTTGCAATGGATTCAGAATAATTAAAAACACCTAGTTAGACCCCTCACATCCCACTTAAAGCATATCTTTTGGGAGTGATTTTTTCCCCTATAGTATAGTGTATAGTGAGTGAATGAGACCCAGAATTACCCTAGCTGTCAATGATTTTCCTAGGGAAACTGAATTTCAGTCTTTGTGAGATGTGTTACTAGACACCTTTACAAACACATTGGTGAAGAAATGTTTTGGTAAGGAATTTATTCCAGGACTTTTTAAGATATCCGCCGACTATAATGAAGGCTCCAAACAGAGTCAGGGTGCTGATATGGTGCATGTTGGCTCACTGGGAACCCTATTCTACACCATTGGGTCTCAAAGTGTGGTGCCTTAGTACCAGTTGTAGCCTACACTCAGTTATTATGGGGGTCCTTGAAATTAAAGTTTGAGAACCATTGTGTTACAGTACATGAAATGGAACAGAGCCTATATTGGTATCATTGTGCTATACAGTACATGAAATGGAACAGAGCCTATATTGGTATCATTGTGCTACAGTACATGAAATGGAACAGAGCCTATATTGGTATCATTGTGCTATACAGTACATGAAATGGAACAGAGCCTATATTGGTATCATTGTGCTACAGTACATGAAATGGAACAGAGCCTATATAGGTATCATTGTGCTATACAGTACATGAAATGGAACAGAGCCTATATTGGTATCATTGTGCTACAGTACATGAAATGGAACAGAGCCTATATTGGTATCATTGTGCTACAGTACATGAAATGGAACAGAGCCTATATAGGTATCATTGTGCTATACAGTACATGAAATGGAACAGAGCCTATATTGGTATCATTGTGCTACAGTACATGAAATGGAACAGAGCCTATATTGGTATCATTGTGCTACAGTACATGAAATGGAACAGAGCCTATATTGGTATCATTGTGCTATACAGTACATGAAATGGAACAGAGCCTATATTGGTATCATTGTGCTACAGTACATGAAATGGAACAGAGCCTATATTGGTATCATTGTGCTATACAGTACATGAAATGGAACAGAGCCTATATTGGTATCATTGTGCTATACAGTACATGAAATGGAACAGAGTCTATATTGGTATCATTGTGCTACAGTACATGAAATGGAACAGAGCCTATATTGGTATCATTGTGCTATACAGTACATGAAATGGAACAGAGTCTATATTGGTACCATTGTGCTATACAGTACATGAAATGGAACAGAGCCTATATTGGTATCATTGTGCTACAGTACATGAAATGGAACAGAGCCTATATTAGTATCATTGTGCTATACAGTACATGAAATGGAACAGAGCCTATATTGGTATCATTGTGCTACAGTACATGAAATGGAACAGAGCCTGTATTGGTATCATTGTGCTATACAGTACATGAAATGGAACAGAGCCTATATTGGTATCATTGTGCTATACAGTACATGAAATGGAACAGAGCCTATATTGGTATCATTGTGCTATACAGTACATGAAATGGAACAGAGCCTATATTGGTATCATTGTGCTATACAGTACATGAAATGGAACAGAGCCTATATTGGTGTCATTGTGCTATACAGTACATGAAATGGAACAGAGCCTATATTGGTATCATTGTGCTACAGTACATGAAATGGAACAGAGCCTATATTGGTATCATTGTGCTATACAGTACATGAAATGGAACAGAGCCTATATTGGTATCATTGTGCTACAGTACATGAAATGGAACAGAGCCTGTATTGGTATCATTGTGCTATACAGTACATGAAATGGAACAGAGCCTATATTGGTATCATTGTGCTACAGTACATGAAATGGAACAGAGCCTATATTGGTATCATTGTGCTACAGTACATGAAATGGAACAGAGCCTATATTGGTATCATTGTGCTATACAGTACATGAAATGGAACAGAGCCTATATTGGTATCATTGTGCTACAGTACATGAATGGAACAGAGCCTATATTGGTATCATTGTGCTATACAGTACATGAAATGGAACAGAGCCTATATTGGTATCATTGTGCTACAGTACATGAATGGAACAGAGCCTATATAGGTATCATTGTGCTACACAGTACATGAAATGGAACAGAGCCTATATTGGTATCATTGTGCTACAGTACATGAAATGGAACAGAGCCTATATAGGTATCATTGTGCTATACAGTACATGAAATGGAACAGAGCCTATATTGGTATCATTGTGCTACAGTACATGAAATGGAACAGATCCTATATTGGTATCATTGTGCTATACAGTACATGAAATTCATTCATCTATTGAGGATGTCAAAGAAAATGTACTTTTCTAATAAATTCAGAGAATCATCAGACATCAGATTCACTTGGAAGGTTGTCAATGAACTTCTTAACAAAAAAAAGTGTACTGCATCCCTCCCATCTCAGTTTAAAGATGGTGAAAAGATATATAATGACCCTGTGGTTATAGCAAATGAATTTAACCATTTTTTTGCAAATGTGGGATCATCTCTGTCAAAGGATATGGGAGTTCCCAATTGTAATCATTTAGATTACATTAAGGGTAACTTCCCTAGTATTTCGCAGTTTGAAGAAACTAATGAATCAGAGGTGTTGGAATTAATTTCCAACTTGAAGATATCAGCAGCTGGTCACGATGATATTGGTGCTTCATTGGTCAAATCAGTATCTTCTTCAATCATTAAACCCCTTATTCACATTTTCAACTTATCTCTGAAATCTGGGGAGGTTCCAAATGATTTAAAAATAGCCAAAGTTATTCCCTTGCATAAATCTGGTGATTCAAGAACTTTCAATAATTATCGCCCAATATCAATTTTACCATGTTTCTCTAAAATATTGGAAAAACTGGTTTATAACAGAATTTTGCACCATTTAAATGAACATAATATCTTATATGAGCACCAGTATGGTTTCAGAAAAAATCACTCCACAGATATGGCCCTCTTACAGCTGGTAGAAAAAATCTACTCATCCATTAATGACAAAGAATTTGCTCTTGGCATATTCTTAGATCTTTCTAAAGCATTCGATACTGTTGATTATACTATATTACTTGATAAATTATATAATTATGGTTTTCATGACGTAACATTGAAATGGTTGTCTAGTTATGTTTATAACCGTGAACAGTTTGTCTATGCTAATGGTTGTTGTTCATCCAAAGTTAAGATGTCATGTGGAGTTCCTCAGGGATCTATACTTGGACCCCTATTATTTCTTATTTATGTAAATGACCTAGCTGCTGTGTCTTCATCCTTTACACCCATTTTGTTTGCTGATGATACCAATTTGATTCTTACCCACAAAGATTTTGATTCGCTCATTAAGGAAGCTAATTCTGGCATAGCTATGCTTTCAGAATGGTTTCTTGCAAATAAATTATCTCTAAATATAAAGAAATCCAATTTTATTGTATTTGCAAGTAAAAACAAAAAATACTGTCATGATAGAGCTAAGATTTCTATTGGTGGGATAGAAATTAATCAAGTTTCATCCACCAAATTTCTAGGTGTCCTAGTCGACGAAAAATTGTCTTGGAAAGAACACATTCATACGGTAACCAACAAAATTTCAAGATCTCTTGGTATCATCAGAAGAATCAGGGGTTTGGTTAATCAGGCTTGCCTCTTAACACTTTATTACAGTTTAATTTATCCATATCTCATTTACTGCAATATTGTTTGGGCAAGTACATATCCATCAAATTTACACAAATTACTCATTGCCCAAAAGAAATTTGTAAGAATAGCTACTTCTTCTTCCTATTTGGCCCCATCTGCCCCTCTGTTTAGAAAATTAAATGTATTATCTATCTATGACATTAACATAGTCCAATCCTGTTCTTTCATTTATAAATGTACATACCTTTCAAATATGCTTCCTAGACCTTTCAAAGAATATTTTAAGACCAATTCACAATTTCATGATTATAATACTAGACAATCGGACAATCTTCATCCTCCCTTTAGTCGCATCACACATAGCCAGTTCTCCATTAAAGACAGAGGTTCTTCATTCTGGAATACACACATACTTATTGCCAAATCCTCATCTTCAATTAGTAATTTTAAACATAGATTGAAGGCCAGCCTGATAAATCAAGCCTCTACATTTAATTCTACCACTTAAAGTGGCCATGCTTCTGCATACGCGCAAGCACGCACACACGAGCGCGAGCGCACACGCACGCGCATACGCGCAGACACACTTTCGAGGGAAAATTGTTTTTTAGTTTTCTAGTTTGAATATTGTGTTTCAACTTTACTTGTTTATTACTTAAGGTGAGAACCTTGTATAAGCCCTTTATGGGCTTCCTTTCTCGCCTGCACATATTTTCATGCTTTTTTTTAATAATGTTAACATGTATTGTTTGTTTTCTTATTGTGCAAATAAATAAATCAAATCAAATCAAAGAACAGAGCCTATATTGGTATCATTGTGCTACAGTACATGAAATGGAACAGAGCCTATATTGGTATCATTGTGCTATACAGTACATGAAATGGAACAGAGCCTATATTGGTATCATTGTGCTATAGTACATGAAATGGAACAGAGCCTATATTGGTATCATTGTGCTATACAGTACATGAAATGGAACAGAGCCTATATTGGTATCATTGTGCTATACAGTACATGAAATGGAACAGGGCCTATATTGGTATCATTGTGCTACAGTACATGAAATGGAACAGAGCCTATATTGGTATCATTGTGCTATACAGTACATGAAATGGAACAGGGCCTATATTGGTATCATTGTGCTACAGTACATGAAATGGAACAGGGCCTATATTGGTATCATTGTGCTACAGTACATGAAATGGAACAGAGCCTATATTGGTATCATTGTGCTATACAGTACATGAAATGGAACAGGGCCTATATTGGTATCATTGTGCTACAGTACATGAAATGGAACAGAGCCTATATTGGTATCATTGTGCTACAGTACATGAAATGGAACAGAGCCTATATTGGTATCATTGTGCTACAGTACATGAAATGGAACAGAGCCTATATTGGTATCATTGTGCTACAGTACATGAAATGGAACAGAGCCTATATTGGTATCATTGTGCTACAGTACATGAAATGGAACAGAGCCTATATTGGTATCATTGTGCTATACAGTACATGAAATGGAACAGAGCCTATATTGGTATCATTGTGCTACAGTACATGAAATGGAACAGAGCCTATATTGGTATCATTGTGCTATACAGTACATGAAATGGAACAGAGCCTATATTGGTATCATTGTGCTATACAGTACATGAAATGGAACAGAGCCTATATTGGTACCATTGTGCTATACAGTACATGAAATGGAACAGAGCCTATATTGGTATCATTGTGCTATACAGTACATGAAATGGAACAGAGCCTATATTAGTATCATTGTGCTACAGTACATGAAATGGAACAGAGCCTATATTGGTATCATTGTGCTATACAGTACATGAAATGGAACAGAGCCTATATTGGTATCATTGTGCTACAGTACATGAAATGGAACAGAGCCTATATTGGTATCATTGTGCTACAGTACATGAAATGGAACAGAGCCTATATTGGTATCATTGTGCTATACAGTACATGAAATGGAACAGAGCCTATATTGGTACCATTGTGCTACAGTACATGAAATGGAACAGAGCCTATATTGGTATCATTGTGCTACAGTACATGAAATGGAACAGAGCCTATATTGGTATCATTGTGCTACAGTACATGAAATGGAACAGAGCCTATATTGGTATCATTGTGCTACAGTACATGAAATGGAACAGAGCCTATATTGGTATCATTGTGCTATACAGTACATGAAATGGAACAGAGCCTATATTGGTACCATTGTGCTACAGTACATGAAATGGAACAGAGCCTATATTGGTATCATTGTGCTATACAGTACATGAAATGGAACAGAGCCTATATTGGTATCATTGTGCTACAGTACATGAAATGGAACAGAGCCTATATTGGTATCATTGTGCTACAGTACATGAAATGGAACAGAGCCTATATTGGTATCATTGTGCTATACAGTACATGAAATGGAACAGAGCCTATATTGGTATCATTGTGCTATACAGTACATGAAATGGAACAGAGCCTATATTGGTATAATTGTGCTACAGTACATGAAATGGAACAGAGCCTATATTGGTATCATTGTGCTATACAGTACATGAAATGGAACAGAGCCTATATTAGTATCATTGTGCTATACAGTACATGAAATGGAACAGAGCCTATATTGGTATCATTGTGCTACAGTACATGAAATGGAACAGAGCCTATATTGGTATCATTGTGCTATACAGTACATGAAATGGAACAGAGCCTATATTGGTATCATTGTGCTATACAGTACATGAAATGGAACAGAGCCTATATTAGTATCATTGTGCTACAGTACATGAAATGGAACAGAGCCTATATTAGTATCATTGTGCTATACAGTACATGAAATGGAACAGAGCCTATATTGGTATCATTGTGCTACAGTACATGAAATGGAACAGAGCCTATATTGGTATCATTGTGCTACAGTATATGAAATGGAACAGAGCCTATATTGGTATCATTGTGCTACAGTACATGAAATGGAACAGAGCCTATATAGGTATCATTGTGCTATACAGTACATGAAATGGAACAGAGCCTATATTGGTATCATTGTGCTACGGTACATGAAATGGAACAGGGCCTATATTGGTATCATTGTGCTACAGTACATGAAATGGAACAGAGCCTATATTGGTATCATTGTGCTATACAGTACATGAAATGGAACAGAGCCTATATTGGTATCATTGTGCTACAGTACATGAAATGGAACAGAGCCTATATTGGTATCATTGTGCTACAGTACATGAAATGGAACAGAGCCTATATTGGTATCATTGTGCTATACAGTACATGAAATGGAACAGAGCCTATATTGGTATCATTGTGCTATACAGTACATGAAATGGAACAGAGCCTATATTGGTATCATTGTGCTATACAGTACATGAAATGGAACAGAGCCTATATTGGTATCATTGTGCTATACAGTACATGAAATGGAACAGAGCCTATATTGGTATCATTGTGCTACAGTACATGAAATGGAACAGAGCCTATATTAGTATCATTGTGCTACAGTACATGAAATGGAACAGAGCCTATATAGGTATCATTGTGCTATACAGTACATGAAATGGAACAGAGCCTATATAGGTATCATTGTGCTATACAGTACATGAAATGGAACAGAGCCTATATTGGTATCATTGTGCTACAGTACATGAAATGGAACAGGGCCTATATTGGTATCATTGTGCTACAGTACATGAAATGGAACAGAGCCTATATTGGTATCATTGTGCTATACAGTACATGAAATGGAACAGAGCCTATATTGGTATCATTGTGCTACAGTACATGAAATGGAACAGAGCCTATATTGGTATCATTGTGCTATACAGTACATGAAATGGAACAGAGCCTATATTGGTATCATTGTGCTACAGTACATGAAATGGAACAGAGCCTATATTGGTATCATTGTGCTATACAGTACATGAAATGGAACAGAGCCTATATAGGTATCATTGTGCTATACAGTACATGAAATGGAACAGAGCCTATATTAGTATCATTGTGCTATACAGTACATGAAATGGAACAGAGCCTATATTAGTATCATTGTGCTACAGTACATGAAATGGAACAGAGCCTATATTGGTATCATTGTGCTACAGTGCATGAAATGGAACAGAGCCTATATTGGTATCATTGTGCTACAGTACATGAAATGGAACAGAGCCTATATTAGTATCATTGTGCTACAGTACATGAAATGGAACAGAGCCTATATTGGTATCATTGTGCTATACAGTACATGAAATGGAACAGAGCCTATATTGGTATCATTGTGCTATACAGTACATGAAATGGAACAGAGCCTATATTGGTATCGTTGTGCTACAGTACATGAAATGGAACAGAGCCTATATTGGTATCATTGTGCTACAGTACATGAAATGGAACAGAGCCTATATTAGGCCAGTCAATCTAAGCTAAAAAAGGGCCTGACCCAAAAGAAATTGCAATAGTAATGGTTCAAGGTTTTTTATGATCCTTAGGGTCATCCAAATAACATATTAAAAGTTGTGAATTATATATTTAGTGGATCAAGGTGAATTCAGGGGGTTCAAGTTTAGGTCCATTCACAAAAAAGACCCCCAAAAAAATATTATTTAAGTAGCATTTTTTTTCCCTGTATAGTATTAAAGTGAATGGACTCAAACATGAACCCCCTGAATTTACCTTGATCCACTAAATATATAATTCACAATTTTTACTATGTTATTTGGATGACCCTAAGGATCATAAAAAACCTTGAACCATTACTATTGCAATTTATTTTGGGTCAAACCTTAGATTGACTAGCCTAATATTGGTATCATAACACCTTTGAAGGAACATGGCTGCTGTGCAGAGAGCCTATTGGGGACGCCTTGTTCAGTTCCCTTGTCCAGCATTTACAGTAGGTTAAAGTTGCACTCCACACATCCGAAGTGTGCTTTAAAGGACAATTTTTTTACAACAAGGGTTCATATTTTAGATGGTCATTGGAGAAAAGAAAAGATGAGTGTTAAAATGTGTTAATTTACTTCTTTCTATTGTTTTAGTGATTTTAACTATTTTGATTTGCATGCATGCCCCCAGGTTGAGGGCGTGCACGTGGTTAAGTATGTCTTTTTAGACACAATAAGCCCATTCCTAAGATGCAACGCAATCTTTCATGGGCAGATGTAACTTATGGGGGCTGGTGTAAATAGTAACAAAGAAATTGCCGGCTTATTGTGTCTAAAAAGACATATTTATCCACTTGTACGCATGCCCAAACTCACTGAAATCAAACAGTAAAATAGATAAAACAATAGAAAGAAGTCATCTTTTATTTTCTCTAGTTAATCTAAAATATGAACCTGTTGTGTTAAACTAAAGTTGTCCTTTAATTCTCCGAAAAACGAATCTCTGATCAATAAAACTACATGGTGATAATTTCCCCTGCCCCTAAAATGTTCCGAAATGAACTTTATGAGATCTCAAACTTTGCTATATCTGTACCCTCGTTTACAAAGCCAGGATCTATTAATATACCACTATGCCACGCCTCCAGGACCCCCCCCCCCCTCATGAATTATGGGCACAACTTTTTGAATATGAATGAATTGCAATGTAAATATTTTAATTTGTAACCTAATTGTTATATCATTTTACGATAGGCAGTGATAGAATAAATGTAATTGTGTTCTCTGCAAACCTTTTGAAAAATGACTGCATTTTTAGAAAATCTGCCACATTATGTTTTTAATGGTGACAGTGGTCTTCAATAGGGGGCCCGGGACCCCTAGGGGGTCCTCAGAGTTACTACAGGGGGTCCTCCAAATCATTGAGTGATAGAAACTTTTTTTCGTCTTTTTTATATTAACCACTTGAACCCTAGCATCCATATTCTGAGAACTTTAGCGCTGCAATGCGTTGTGAGCTTGTAGATCTACTATTTTTGGCCTTTATTAAGGTATTTTAATATAAAGAACACGGAAGCGATGAAGATTCCCTTAGTTGCTCAATGCAGACACCCCCTAGCCGAAGGAGGCGTCTACCTTTCTATGTCTATGCTATTTACTTTCTGATCCTGATCTCTTCCTGGTATGTTGCCCAATCACAGGGTGACTTCACACATGCATAAACATGTGTGAGCTGGGCGGGTACACATCTCTTTGAAGAGATGTGATTGGCCTGTCCCTGGCTGTATGACAAAACACTTGACACTGGGTGTCCAACCTGCTTTCACAGGGGGCTCTGAAGGCCATTTTTGGGGGTAAAAATCTAAGGGATGCTTTAGAGAAGAGTGCTAAACGCCATGCAGACTTGAGTTCAATAATATTTTTTGTATTGTGTCACATTTCTAAGACGAGAACAGAAAAAAGCAAGTGTCATGTAGTTAATTTACCCCCATTGATCACGGATTTGGGTCCCCATCCGGAATCAATGGGGGTACATTTATTTTAATCAAATTATTGTCGGAATGCGACATCTATCTATCTATCTATCTATCTAGCCTTGTGGGGTGCGAGGCGTTGTGTGCTTGTAGATCAGCTGTTTTCACTTTTGTGTGATGGCCTTGTGTGATGAAGCAGTGCTTTACTTTGTGAAAAAACGTACCAATTTGAAACTTGGAGATACGAGGTTTCTGCCAGACAGTGACGATATATATATATATATATATATATATATATATATATATATATATATATATAATATATATATATATATATTATAGCAGCTACAGTATATAATGCTTGAATTATCTTACTTCTATCTGCAAAGTGTTGGTTTGTTAAACATTTACGGTAATACATGAAGGCTCTGTTCCATTCTGCTCAAACAGAGTCAGCGTTACCAATGATACTAATAGCCGGGGACCCAGTCACCAAAATGGGAGGGGACCTGTGATGTTCTGCCGTACTTCTTATTTTTGTTTTATTAGTTTGGTCATTAAGGTCCACAGAATGAGAGGCCTGCTCTGCCGCAAACATCGCGAAAAGAGGTTATGGCCATTTGTATATTCACTGTCCCATTGACTCCACTAGAAATATTTAAAAAAGAAAAAATATCTTCTTTAAGTAGCATGTTAGGGGTCAAACTAGAGGTTCTTCATGATTCTGAATCCATTTGTTTTGCATGAAAAACATTCCTTGGTTCCAAATTTCGGCCCCCCAAAACTGTGAAAAGTGATGAGTCATCATTTTTTTCCACATTCTGTGGACCAAACTATAAAACAATGACCAAACTATAAAACCGAAATAAAAAATATGGCAGAAAATCACAGGTTCAACCCTATCCTCGAGCTTTTGGGCTTGTGGGTCCCCAACTATAACGAAGGCTCCGTTCCATTCTATTCAAACTGAGTCAGAGTTACCAATGATACTGTATTAATGAAGGCTCTGTCCCATTCTGCTCAAACAGAGGTCTGGGGGTCCTTGAAATGAATTAAATGATTTGAGAACCACCATGCTACACTAAATGGAACAGAGCCTTGTAATCGTTAAGACCTGTGAGGGCAGTAAGAGGAGGACCGTAAGGCTGCTGTCCACAGATGAAGCCCATTTGGCTTCAACTATTTTCTCCTGTCATTCATTGTTTTGACCAGCAGGGTGTGCTGTGGTCACACTGTCAGCCCATGTGATCATTGTCCTGCATTGGAATCACATGGATTTATGTCATGTCTGAATGGCAAAACAAACTTTCATGAGAGAGAGAGAGAGATCCATTTAGGCTGAATCAAACCAATCCCACGCAAATCTGCAACATCACATTTGTGCTGCCAGTGTGGAACACGGCCAAAGTGGTTCTCAAACTGTGGTTCCAGGGGGTCCCTCCCCAGGGCCAGGGGGTCGCCAGGGGGTCCCAGGCCAAAAGAGTTCACATGGTACCAGGATCATTTAACCACTTTAAACCCTACAGTATACATCGGCTATTTGAGAATATCCTAGATCTACAAACTCAACGCATCGCAATGCGACATATTGTGAGCTTGTAGACCTGCATTTTAGAACGTGTTTGAGAGTTTCCTTTAAACATAGATCTTGCATATGTATTCCTGGCCCACAGTATTTTCAGATTGAGGCTCCTCGGCCAAGTGCATTAATTTGGGGCTCCTTGATATGAAAACGTTTGATAGCCGTTGTCTTTAGTTGATGTGTTTCTGAAACTGGAGCAAAACTAGAACTGGTCTTTCTGAAGCGTAGCAGACTGGTGTGTTTGACGCAGAATAATGAGCACCTCTTGGTTACATTGGCTGTTTATTTCCCTCCAAAATGTAAAACAAATTAGGAATTTGTAAAATGGTCGGAATTATTTAATGCTTTAGCTATTGAAAAATAGCAGATCTACAAGCTCACAGCGCGGCACCGAGTGCAGCGCTGCGAGCTTGTAGATCTGCTATTTTTGAAAAATCGTGAAAATTTGAATTTTGACCCGATTCTATAATTGTCTTTTGAATCCTTCTAAGATTTTTTGAGAAAACCTGTGTTTCTATGTCAGCAATCTGGCCAGCCATCGTCAAAGAAAAGGTCCTTTTCACTTAACTGGAGCTCAGTTAGTCTGTTCTGTTGAGAGACTATACTATGTCAGTGGTGCTCAAACCTTTTCATGTCAAGGACCCCCAAAATGATATGTATTTGGCCACGGACCCCCATCTCAAAATATTTAGTTCCACTGTTCCAGGGACCACCCAGAAGCAAAATTTGAGTTACAAATGTTCGCTTTGAAAATACATAATTCAAAGATTTGCACACATTTTCACGACTTTTTCAAACATAGCAGATCTACAAGCTCGCAGCCGCGCTGTGAGCTTGTATATATGCTATTTTTCAATGGTTAAAAGCATTCAATAATTTTAGGCCTAAATGGGTTAAGTAATGTAAAGTACAGTATATGATGTGAACATGCATGCTAAGGCAAGGCGATAGGAAAATCTTCGATATTCGATAATGTTGTTGAATACCTCGATATCGATATTACTCACGATATTAGTAAAGACAATTGCATTATCGTTTGTAATGTTTTTCTGCTTTAGGTCCACTGCCTGCCTAACCCAGATAACGAATAGCATATCCATGCATGCACACTGCACAGTACACATAGAAGGGTTAGGTAGGTTTTATTGAAATAACCACACCTGGTTACAGATGGACTGCTTTTTTGCATGTGCTACGTGCATGCATAGTGTGTCTGTTAATTAATTTGACACATACACCAATATCTCATTTCAAGCCGTCTTCATCAATATGTTGATACCTCAATATCGATAGATTTTCGATGCATTGCCCAGCAGTGTTGTTTTTGACAGCAAATTTTGATTTAGTTTTAGTCATAGTCTTTTGAATAAAATGTCATTTAGTGTTAGTCATAATTTAGTCACCTGAAAAGGTATTAGTTTTAGTCTAATTTTAGTCGACTAAATATCATAAGATTTTAGGCGACTATATCTACAGTTGATTTAGTCGACTAAAATGTATTGTGGCAGGCCTTGATGACATCATAATGACTGATTTTACACTTGGTTGCGTGCTGAAAATAGCCGATCTACAAGCTCACAACGTGTCGCAGCGCGACGCGTTGTGAGCTTGAAGATCGGCTATTTTCAACACGAAACACCTGAGAACAACCAAACATAAAATTACTTTCTTCTCCACTAGTCCCTCCCTAACGTTTTAGTCTAGTTTTTATTTTGTTGACGAAATTGTCAATATATTTAGTCTTGGTTTTAGTCATCACAGCTTATATTAGTTTTTATTTAGTTTTCGTCAGTGAAAAAAACGCAGTCGACAAACATTTTTCGTCTTAGTTTTAGTCACAACACTGTTGCCCAGCCTTAATGCATGCTACATAATAATAATAATGATGATGTAAAGTATGCTGAGATAAGATGGATTATCGAAAATAGCAGATCTACGGCACTCTGTGCCGCGCTATGAGCCTGTTGAGACCATAGGTCGCTATTTAGTGTGTAAACCTCCAGCTCATGTCCATCCGCCCGTGTGTCCGTCACACCTCATGCTCTTCTTACATCACATTGATGTTGCAAATGAATGATTTGCTCTGACCTGTTCTGACATCACAACGATGACTCGACCAGCTCAGTGTTCCATTGGGAAAAGCGGGACGACTCCCGAACGGCCGGTTCATTCCCGGCCGGTCCAGGCCGGCCATTAGGAAAAATAAATAAATAAAATGTCCTTCGTTCCATTTTGGGGGCTTTGCGGCCAACAAAGTAAATCGTCACTGTCGGGCAGAAACCTCGTATCTCCAAGTTTCAAATTTGTAAATTTTTTCGCAAAGCAAAGCCCTGCTTCATCATACAAGGCAGTCGCACAAAAGTAATGAAAACAGCAGATCTACAAGCACACAACGCCTCGCACCGCAAGGCGTTGTGTGCTTGTAGATCGTCTGTTTTCACTAGTTTAAATCATTTTTAAAATGATAAATACAAAACAAACGGTTTTGGACGTACAAGGTTTCCACCCGACAACTTACTTCAATGGTTTCCAGTGGAAATAAGCTTAGTCTTTTCATGGATCTCCTTTTAGTAGACCTTGTACCAGTGAACTGTACCGTCATGAAACTGTACCTTTTCCTATGCAAACTTCTAATAAAGTCTTCAATCAATCAAAAACAACGACGAAATATAACTCATGTAATTGGCTCACTTGTCATGATCTGAAATGGCAAATCTTTGAGTAGCAGCAGCAGCGCTATAGAGAGAGATCTCTCTCTATAGCGCGCAATGAGGGCCTCTCCAACTCTTTTTCCCGGGCTGAATCAGGGGCCCAGCACGTCCCTGCAGTGTTCTCAACGGGCCTAAAAATTAAGGCCTGGTCTGAACTGGGTCGGCCCGAGGCCTCGTCTGGTCTTACTAATTAGCGAACATTTTATGCCCTAACCGGCCCGAAAACGTTGATATTAAGTCCATATATGGGTATTCCCAGATGATGCCCTGTTAGGGAAACCACACTAATACAATCACTTTTATGCCCCTGTATTGAGATCCCTGAAGTCATCGATATTAAGGCCCATATCTGGAAATGCCCATATACTGACATATTGTGTCAGACTCGACTGACTTGATGTCAGAAGTCAGTCATCTCCATATTTGGGAAAATATGGCCACATTTTGTCTGACTAAAGGCCCTATCCCACTGGGCCAGATAACAGATAAAAAAAATCTGTGACAGATATATTTTTATCTGTATCTTTCTTACCATCCACTTGAATGGAGAAAGAGATTTTTTTATCTCTTATCAGGCCCAGTGGGAATGGGCCTTTAAAAGGATGTCTGAGTAGACGATAAAATGACCAAAAGTTCTACTTTCATTTCTTAATTACTTTGGGGGAAAAACATGCCCACTACACATTGATTGATTGATTGATTGATTGAAGAGTTTATTAGCAGTTTACAATAGGAAAAAAGTTTCATGACAGTACAAATCACTGGTACAAGGTCAACTAAAAGGAGATCCTAGTAAGGTTTACAGCTTATTTACACAGGAACCATGTATGTATCTCATATAACATTGAAAGACAGACGGATAGAACAGAGTACTTTACATAGGATAACATCAATTACAAAAGCAGAAAAAGGGGAGAAAAAAGGGGGGGGGGGAGAACTAGCCTAGTAAACTGACTCGAAGGCAGGAAGGGAGACTGGTTTACGAGGCTAGGGGAGAACATGGGGGTTGGTCTATTTACAAGTCTCAAGTAGCAGCCGCCTGAAGGTGACTTGTCATACCAATCTTGAAAGGAGGCTAGGGATTTGCACTCCTTTAAGGCTCGCGGGAGGGCGTTCCACATGTTGGTGGTATAGCTGGAGAACAAATTAGAGCCTTTTATAGTTTTAAATCTAGGTTGAACATGATTAGTGGAGCTGCCTCTGGTGTTAAGATCATGGACATCCTTGACCTTTAGGAAGTAGTTTGTCAGGTGCATGGGTATCGTGGTGGTGTAGTGTATCTTGTACATCAGTATTTAGTCAGGTACATGGGTATCTTGGAGGTGTAGTGTATCTTGTACACCAGGCCCATTGCAAGATTCAGTTCTCTGTCAGCTACTTTGAGCCACCCCGTGGACCAAGCAGGACCCCAATCAGTTTGTTCTGGGCTGTTTGGAGCTTTAACTTTAAGGCAGCTGGGGCATCGCGATACCAAACAAGGATTCTGTAATCAATGAGGGGCCCAATAAGAGCACCTCCTATGGTCTTTCCTGATTCTAATATTGATCAGCGGGGCAACCCTATGCAAGAAACATATTTGTTGGTTGACTTTATTAAGTGATTCCCACTTATACATAGAAGTGATGCCCACTTACTCATTGAAGTGATGCCCACTTACACTTTGAAGTGCCCACTTTTCCCAGGTGCCCACCTCTTCCAGTTAGCTGTGACCAGGCCTGTCACAGTTTACATAATCCCCTAATTAGATGATCACAATTATTTTTGATAATCGCAATTATTTTTTGCATAAAACTGTCAATCAATGTTGATTATTTTTTCAAACAATCAATGTTGAAAAATCTTTCAAACAATCAAATTGAGACCAACTCTACCCTTGTAGATCAGTCACTTCCACAATTTTGAAAAGCCAGGTAATACGGCATTCAATTAATCATAATCTTCTTAAGAAGCCTAAAAGGCCAGCCAAAATCTTCCTATGTTCCTTGCCAAACAAACTATTTAAATCGTTAATTAAAATTATTTGTGACAATTAATGGTAAAATGTGATAATGGTTACACAGCACTGCCATTGACCACCAGGTTATGATAATAACAACAAAATGTCACCATGTAAGCTGACACAACTCAAACATGTAGTTCTTCTTTCTTGTTTTGTCTTTACAGAACATGACGTTGACAAGAAGAAATCATCTGTGCGGTGGAGACGACCCGGAAATGGTGTTAGGACGATGACCGGAGCGTCATTGTGCCGTTACGGTTAGGGTTAGGGTTAGGGTTAAAGTTCAAAGGTACGGAATTCTATCACACAGCAGAGTTCCACTCTTTACAAATCGTACTTTGTGGCCGCAGCCAGAGGGAGGAGGATGGATCCACTACACTACCTGAGGATGCCCTTAGAGATGGAGATCTGGAGATCTCTCTCCAACCGTGGAACAGCTCTGAGTAGGACCCCCATTTAGGGCTGTCACAAATTGTGAGCTCCTCAAGCCCTCAAGCTCCTCAAGCCGCCACCACCACCACCACCACCATTCACATTTGCACCCACTGCAATAGAGACTGTGGTTCAAGGATCGGCCTCTACAGCCACCTGAGGACCCACAGATGACCAGACCCACTGACAGGAGGACAATCATACTCGTTCCGAGTGATCACCAATGATGATGATGTTTTACGTCTGAGAGTGAACTAAGACAAATTCCTATCAACTATAACATTAACTAACATTTAATTGAATCTTGAATCTAATAATATCAAACAATGCTTTACTGGCATATATTCCTCTTTGGCCATAGATCCCTACTGCTTTGCACCGTAAGCCATAAGATGACAAGAACTCAAATTCAAAGAAGAACCATCTGTGGAAGCTGTCAGCAAATACGTTTGACCCCTGAATGACCTACTGGAATGAAAATGGCCATAGATATCCGACAGAGAAAATATGGATCAGCTGTTCTCAGCAAACCAAACCTCAAGCTTGAGGAAGTCTGGACCCACACTATGGAAGTGCATAGGGAAACAATCACGGTTGCCCGCCCAAATGTCTCACAGCCCGCAACCCCCTTTCTGTACACAGAACTACCAGAAAGATGCAGGAGGAAATTTCACATCAGCATCGGCGACTTCAATGCCCAGAGAACATCATGGGGTTATGAGAACAACAACCAAGAGGAAGGTGAAGTTGAAGTAGGGCATAGGATTGCCGCTTGTTTGCCTATTTGATCTTGCAGAATTGCACAACGCAGACAGGAAGAATACATTGTAAATACAGTGTACTTAGAAGAACTCAAGAATCTTCCGGCCCTATGAATTCAGCCCATCATGCAATTTGAACAAATGGAAGACCGGTCTTTTTTAAAAGTACATTATATTTAACGGTTAGCCCTCAGCTACCAGTCCAACAGGTAGCTAAAGTTTAGTCAATTTAGGTTTCCATTATTTGTATGATTATTTTTTTTTTGCATTTGCGTTTGCGCAACTGTGCAAATGCATTCTAAATTTGTGTCGCTGAGGAAATGTAACTGTTAGGCCTCACCTACCAGCCATTGCACAACTGCAAGAGGCATTTTAGTCATTTTAGGCCTCCATTACATTAGCATCATCTTTCAAACCTGTATTAAAATCCAATTTGACTCCTGCAATGTCATTTGGAACAACAGACCTTGGACTGGCTTTATGTTAAGCTTAAATCGGAAATAATATCAAACAATGCTTTACTGGCATATATTAGTCTTTGGTATGGGTGTTAGATTGTGCAGTGAAGAAGCTTGTGTGGCTCTTCTGGGTCAAACAACAGCCTCTAGAGGCCCATGGGCTCTGTATCTCTACATTTGATGTTTAGCTGTAACCCCAATCCTTGTGTTCGCAGTTGAAGTTCCCTGCATAGATGGCAGGTGCAGGTACCAGTGGGAGTGGCGATTTCACATTGTCATGTGTCTTCAACAGATCGGCTTCCACCACCTCCTTCTAACACCTCCTTCTAACACCTCTTTCTAACACCACCTCCTTCTAACACCTCTTTCTAACACCACCTCCTTCTAACAACTATTTCTAACACCACCTTCTAACACCATCTCTTTCCATGAGGTCTTAGTGGTGGTGGTGGAAGCTGATCTGTAGAAGATGCATGACAATGTGAACTCGCCACTCCCACTGGTACCTGCACTTGCCATCTATGCAAGGGACTTGAACTGCTAACACAAGGATTGAAGTGACAGCTAAACATCAAATGTAGAGATACAGAGCCCATGGGCCTCTAGCGGCTGTTGTTTGACCCAGAAGAGCCCCCAAGCTTCTTCACTGCACAATGCAACACCCATACCAACCCAGGCCTGGCCTATGCCGTGTGTCCGCAAAGGAAATCATTTGTGTGGCTGAGGTAATTTAACTGTTAGCCCTCACCTACCAGCCATTGCGCAACTGTGTAAGTGGCATTTTAGCCATTTTAGGCCTCCATTACTTAGTGAACAATGTTTTGCGGTTGTGCAATTGCGTTCTAAATTTGTGTAGCTAAGGTAAGCTGTGCGTTGTGCAGCTTTTATTTGGAATGAAAAGCAGCGCAAATGTGTTGGTTTCTACTAGTTGTTTGTTGGTATTGATTGGGGGGTGGGGGGTATCATGAGATTTCTCTTTCAGGAATCAATTTGCATGACGGGTTCATTCATAAGTGAGTCTTATCTGGAGTATGCAGTAAGATCCTGTCATCTTTCAAACCTGTAATCAAATCCATTTTGACTCCTGCAATGTCATTTGGCACAACAGACCTTGGACTGGCTTTATGTTAACCTCAAATCGCAAATAACATCAAACAATGCTTTACTGGCATATATTCCTCTCTGGTCATAGATCCCTACTGCTTTGCATTGTAAGCCATAAGATGAATAGAACTCAAAGTCGAAGAAGAACCATCTGTGGAAGCTATCAGCGAATACGTTTGACCCCTGAATGACCTACTGGGATGACAATGGCCATAGATATCCGACAGACAGGATGGATCAGCTGTTCTCAGCAAACCAAACCTCAAGCTTAAGGATTTTTGGACCCAAACTATGGAAGTGCACATGGAAAAAATCACGGTTTCCCTCCCAAATGTCTCACATGCCCGCAACCCCCTTTCTGTACACAGAACTACCAGAAAGATGCAGGAGGAAATTTCACAACAGCATCGGCGACTTCAATGCCCAGAGAACATCATGGGGTTATGAGAACAACAACCAAGATGGAGGTGAAGTTGAAGTAGGGCATAGGATTGCCGCTTGTTTGCCTATTTGATCTTGCAGAATTGCACAACGCAGACTGGAAGAATACATTGTAAATACAGTGTACTTAGAAGACCTCAAGAATCTTCCGGCCCTATGAATTCAGCCCGTCATGCAATTTGAACAAATAGAAGACCGGTCTTTTTTAAAAGTACATTATATTTAACGGTTAGCCCTCAACTACCAGTCCAACGGGTAGCTAAAGTTTAGTAACTTTAGATTTCCATTATTTGTATGATTATTTTTTTTGCATTCGCGTTTGCGCAACTGTGCAAATGCATTCTAAATTTGTGTCGCTGAGGAAATGTAACTGTTAGGCCTCACCTACCAGCCATCGCACAACTGCAAGAGGCATTTTAGTCATTTTAGGCCTCCATTACATTAGCATCATCTTTCAAACCTGTATTAAAATCCAATTTGACTCCTGCAATGTCATTTGGCACAACAGACCTTGGACTGGCTTTATGTTAAGCTTAAATCGGAAATAATATCAAACAATGCTTTACTGGCATACATAGTCTTTGGTATGGGTGTTAGATTGTGCAGTGAAGAAGCTTGTGTGGCTCTTCTGGGTCAAACAACAGCCTCTAGAGGCCCATGGGCTCTGTATCTCTACATTTGATGTTTAGCTGTAACCCCAATCCTTGTGTTCGCAGTTGAAGTTCCCTGCATAGATGGCAGGTGCAGGTACCAGTGGGAGTGGCGATTTCACATTGTCATGTGTCTTCAACAGATCGGCTTCCACCACCTCCTTCTAACACCTCCTTCTAACACCTCTTTCTAACACCACCTCCTTCTAACACCTCTTTCTAACACCACCTCCTAACAACTATTTCTAACACCACCTTCTAACACCATCTCTTTCCATGAGGTCTTAGTGGTGGTGGTGGAAGCTGATCTGTAGAAGATGCATGACAATGTGAACTCGCCACTCCCACTGGTACCTGCACTTGCCATCTATGCAAGGGACTTGAACTGCTAACACAAGGATTGAAGTGACAGCTAAACATCAAATGTAGAGATACAGAGCCCATGGGCCTCTAGCGGCTGTTGTTTGACCCAGAAGAGCCCCCAAGCTTCTTCACTGCACAATGCAACACCCATACCAACCCAGGCCTGGCCTATGCCGTGTGTCCGCAAAGGAAATCATTTGTGTGGCTGAGGTAATTTAACTGTTAGCCCTCACCTACCAGCCATTGCGCAACTGTGTAAGTGGCATTTTAGCCATTTTAGGCCTCCATTACTTAGTGAACAATGTTTTGCGGTTGTGCAATTGCGTTCTAAATTTGTGTAGCTAAGGTAAGCTGTGCGTTGTGCAGCTTTTATTTGGAATGAAAAGCAGCGCAAATGTGTTGGTTTCTACTAGTTGTTTGTTGGTATTGATTGGGGGGTGGGGGGTATCATGAGATTTCTCTTTCAGAAATCAATTTGCATGACGGGTTCATTCATAAGTGAGTCTTATCTGGAGTATGCAGTAAGATCCTGTCATCTTTCAAACCTGTAATCAAATCCATTTTGACTCCTGCAATGTCATTTGGCACAACAGACCTTGGACTGGCTTTATGTTAACCTCAAATCGCAAATAACATCAAACAATGCTTTACTGGCATATATTCCTCTCTGGTCATAGATCCCTACTGCTTTGCATTGTAAGCCATAAGATGAATAGAACTCAAAGTCGAAGAAGAACCATCTGTGGAAGCTATCAGCGAATACGTTTGACCCCTGAATGACCTACTGGGATGACAATGGCCATAGATATCCGACAGACAGGATGGATCAGCTGTTCTCAGCAAACCAAACCTCAAGCTTAAGGATTTTTGGACCCAAACTATGGAAGTGCACATGGAAAAAATCACGGTTTCCCTCCCAAATGTCTCACATGCCCGCAACCCCCTTTCTGTACACAGAACTACCAGAAAGATGCAGGAGGAAATTTCACAACAGCATCGGCGACTTCAATGCCCAGAGAACATCATGGGGTTATGAGAACAACAACCAAGATGGAGGTGAAGTTGAAGTAGGGCATAGGATTGCCGCTTGTTTGCCTATTTGATCTTGCAGAATTGCACAACGCAGACTGGAAGAATACATTGTAAATACAGTGTACTTAGAAGACCTCAAGAATCTTCCGGCACTATGAATTCAGCCCGTCATGCAATTTGAACAAATAGAAGACCGGTCTTTTTTAAAAGTACATTATATTTAACGGTTAGCCCTCAACTACCAGTCCAACGGGTAGCTAAAGTTTAGTAACTTTAGATTTCCATTATTTGTATGATTATTTTTTTTGCATTCGCGTTTGCGCAACTGTGCAAATGCATTCTAAATTTGTGTCGCTGAGGAAATGTAACTGTTAGGCCTCACCTACCAGCCATCGCACAACTGCAAGAGGCATTTTAGTCATTTTAGGCCTCCATTACATTAGCATCATCTTTCAAACCTGTATTAAAATCCAATTTGACTCCTGCAATGTCATTTGGCACAACAGACCTTGGACTGGCTTTATGTTAAGCTTAAATCGGAAATAATATCAAACAATGCTTTACTGGCATATATTAGTCTTTGGTATGGGTGTTAGATTGTGCAGTGAAGAAGCTTGTGTGGCTCTTCTGGGTCAAACAACAGCCTCTAGAGGCCCATGGGCTCTGTATCTCTACATTTGATGTTTAGCTGTAACCCCAATCCTTGTGTTCGCAGTTGAAGTTCCCTGCATAGATGGCAGGTGCAGGTACCAGTGGGAGTGGCGATTTCACATTGTCATGTGTCTTCAACAGATCGGCTTCCACCACCTCCTTCTAACACCTCCTTCTAACACCTCTTTCTAACACCACCTCCTTCTAACACCTCTTTCTAACACCACCTCCTTCTAACACCTCTTTCTAACACCACCTCCTTCTAACAACTATTTCTAACACCACCTTCTAACACCATCTCTTTCCATGAGGTCTTAGTGGTGGTGGTGGAAGCTGATCTGTAGAAGATGCATGACAATGTGAACTCGCCACTCCCACTGGTACCTGCACTTGCCATCTATGCAAGGGACTTGAACTGCTAACACAAGGATTGAAGTGACAGCTAAACATCAAATGTAGAGATACAGAGCCCATGGGCCTCTAGCGGCTGTTGTTTGACCCAGAAGAGCCCCCAAGGTTCTTCACTGCACAATGCAACACCCATACCAACCCAGACCTGGCCTATGCCGTGTGTCCGCAAAGGAAATCATTTGTGTAGCTGAGGTAATTTAACTGTTAGCCCTCACCTACCAGCCATTGCGCAACTGTGTAAGTGGCATTTTAGCCATTTTAGGCCTCCATTACTTAGTGAACAATGTTTTGCGGTTGTGCAATTGCTTTCTAAATTTGTGTAGCTGAGGTAAGTTGTGCGTGTGCATCTTTTATTTGGAATGAAAAGCAGCGCAAATGTGTTGCTTTCTACTAGTTGTTTGTTGGTATTGATTGGGGGGTGGGGGGTATCCATGAGATTTCTCTTTTAGGAATCAAATTGCATGACGGGTTCATTCATAAGTGAGTCTTATCTGGAGTATGCAGTAAGATCCTGTCATCTTTCAAACCTGTAATCAAATCCAATTTGACTCCTGCAATGTCATTTGGTACAACAGACCTTGGACTGGCTTTAACCTCAAATCGCAAATAATATCAAACATGCTTTACTGGCATATATTCCTCTTTGGCCATAGATAATTACTGCTTTGCATTGTAAGCCATAAGATGACTAGAACTCAAGTCGAAGAAGAACCATCTGTGGAAGCTGTCAGCAAATACGTTTGATCCCTGAATGACCTACTGGAATGAAAATGGCCATAGATATCCGACAGAGAAAATATGGATCAGCTGTTCTCAGCAAACCAAACCTCAAGCTTAAGGATTTTTGGACCCAAACTATGGAAGTGCACATGGAAAAAATCACGGTTGCCCTCCCAAATGTCTCACATGCCCGCAACCCCCTTTCTGTACACAGAACTACCAGAAAGATACTGTCCCACCACCCATCTCTCACTCTCTCCTTCTACTGTCCCACCACCCACCTCTCTCTCTCTCCTTCTACTGTCCTACCACCCACCTCTCACTCTCCTTCTACTGTCCCACCACCCACCTCTCTCTCCTTCTACTGTCCCACCACCCACCTCTCTCTCTCTCTCCTTCTACTGTCCCACCACCCACCTCTCTCTCCTTCTACTGTCCCACCACCCACCTCTATGTCTCCTACTACTGTCCCACCACCCACCTCTCTCTCTCCTTCTACTGTCCCACCACCCACCTCTCACTCTCTCTCCTACTGTCCCACCACCCACCTCTCTCTCTCCTTCTACTGTCCCACCACCCACCTCTGTCTCCTTCTACTGTCCCACCACCCACCTCTCTCTCTCTCCTACTGTCCCACCACCCACCTCTCTCTCTCCTTCTACTGTCCCACCACCCACCTCTCTCTCTCTCCTTCTACTGTCCCACCACCCACCTCTCACTCCTTCTACTGTCCCACCACCCACCTCACTCTCTCCTTCTACTGTCCCACCACCCACCTCTCTCTCTCTCCTTCTACTGTTCCACCACCCACCTCTCTCTCTCTCCTTCTACTGTTCCACCACCCACCTCTCTCTCTCTCCTTCTACTGTCCCACCACCCACCTCTCTCTCCTTCTACTGTCCCACCACCCACCTCTCTCTCCTTCTACTGTCCCACCACCCACCTCTCTCTCTCCTTCTACTGTCCCACCACCCACCTCTCTCTCCTTCTACTGTCCCACCACCCACCTCTCTCTCCTTCTACTGTCCCACCACCCACCTCTCTCTCTCTCCTTCTACTGTTCCACCACCCACCTCTCTCTCTCTCCTTCTACTGTCCCACCACCCACCTCTCTCTCTCTCCTTCTACTGTCCCACCACCCACCTCTCTCTCTCTCCTTCTACTGTCCCACCACCCACCTCTCTCTCTCTCCTTCTACTGTCCCACCACCCACCTCTCTCTCTCTCCTTCTACTGTCCCACCACCCACCTATCTCTCTCTCCTTCTACTGCCCCACCACCCACCTCTCTCTCTCCTTCTACTGTCCCACCACCCACCCCTCTCTCTCTCTCCTTCTACTGTCCCACCACCCACCTCTCTCTCTCTCCTTCTACTGTCCCACCACCCACCTCTCTCTCTCTCTCCTTCTACTGTCCCACCACCCACCTCTCTCTCTCCTTCTACTGTCCCACCACCCACCTCTCTCTCTCTCCTTCTACTGTCCCACCACCCACCTCTCTCTCTCTCTCCTTCTACTGTCCCACCACCCACCTCTCTCTCCTTCTACTGTCCCACCACCCACCTCTCTCTCTCCTTCTACTGTCCCACCACCCACCTCTCTCTCTCTCCTTCTACTGTCCCACCACCCACCTCTCTCTCTCTCCTTCTACTGTCCCACCACCCACCTCTCTCTCTCCTTCTACTGTCCCACCACCCACCTCTCTCTCTCCTTCTACTGTCCCACCACCCACCTCTCTCTCTCTCTCTCTCTCTCATTCTACTGTCCCACCACCTACCTCTCTCTCTCTCTCTCCTTCTACTGTCCCACCACCCACCTCTCTCTCTCTCATTCTACTGTCCCACCACCCACCTCTCTCTCTCTCTCTCATTCTACTGTCCCACCACCTACCTCTCTCTCTCTCTCTCCTTCTACTGTCCCACCACCCACCTCTCTATCTCTCATTCTACTGTCCCACCACCCACCTCTCTCTCTCTCTCTCTCATTCTACTGTCCCACCACCTACCTCTCTCTCTCTCTCTCCTTCTACTGTCCCACCACCCACCTCTCTCTCTCCTTCTACTGTCCCACCACCCACCTCTCTCTCTCTCATTCTACTGTCCCACCACCCACCTCTCTCTCTCTCTCTCTCCTTCTACTGTCCCACCACCCACCTCTCTCTCTCTCCTTCTACTGTCCCACCACCCACCTCTCTCTCTCTCTCCTTCTACTGTCCCACCACCCACCTCTCTCTCTCTCCTTCTACTGTCCCACCACCCACCTCTCTCTCTCTCCTTCTACTGTCCCACCACCCACCTCTCTCTCTCTCCTTCTACTGTCCCACCACCCACCTCTCTCTCTCTCCTTCTACTGTCCCACCACCCACCTCTCTCTCTCCTTCTACTGTCCCACCACCCACCTCTCTCTCTCTCCTTCTACTGTCCCACCACCCACCTCTCACTTTCTCCTCCTACTGTCCCACCACCTACCTCTCTCTCTCTCCTTCTACTGTCCCACCACCCACCTCTCTCTCTCTCCTTCTACTGTCCCACCACCCACCTCTCTCTCTCCTTCTACTGTCCCACCACCCACCTCTCTCTCTCTCCTTCTACTGTCCCACCACCCACCTCTCTCTCTCCTTCTACTGTCCCACCACCCACCTCTCTCTCTCCTTCTACTGTCCCACCACCCACCTCTATCTCTCTCTCTCCTTCTACTGTCCCACCACCCACCTCTCTCTCTCCTTCTACTGTCCCACCACCCACCTCTGTCTCTCTCTCTCTCCTTCTACTGTCCCACCACCCACCTCTCTCTCTCTCCTTCTACTGTCCCACCACCCATCTCTCTCCTTCTACTGTCCCCCCACCACCCACCTCTGTCTCTCTCTCTCTCCTTCTACTGTCCCACCACCCACCTCTCTCTCTCTCCTTCTACTGTCCCACCACCCACCTCTCTCTCTCCTTCTACTGTCCCACCACCCACCTCTCTCTCTCTCCTTCTACTGTCCCACCACCCACCTCTCTCTCTCATTCTACTGTCCCACCACCCACCTCTCTCTCCTTCTACTGTCCCACCACCCACCTCTCTCTCTCTCTCTCTCCTTCTACTGTCCCACCACCCACCTCTCTCTCTCTCCTTCTACTGTCCCACCACCCACCTCTCTCTCTCTCTCTCCTTCTACTGTCCCACCACCCACCTCTCTCTCTCTCTCTCCTTCTACTGTCCCACCACCCACCTCTCTCTCTCTCCTTCTACTGTCCCACCACCCACCTCTCTCTCTCTCTCCTTCTACTGTCCCACCACCCACCTCTCACTCGCTCCTTCTACTGTCCCACCACCTACCTCTCTCTCTCCTTCTACTGTCCCACCACCCACCTCTCTCTCTCTCTTTCTACTGTCCCACCACCCACCCACCTCTCTCTCCTTCTACTGTCCCACCACCCACCCCTCTCTCTCCTTCTACTGTCCCACCACCCACCCACCTCTCTCTCCTTCTACTGTCCCACCACCCACCTCTCACTCGCTCCTTCTACTGTCCCACCACCTACCTCTCTCTCTCCTTCTACTGTCCCACCACCCACCTCTCTCTCTCTCCTTCTACTGTCCCACCACCCACCCACCTCTCTCTCCTTCTACTGTCCCACCACCCACCTCTCTCTCTCTGCTTCTACTGTCCCACCACCCACCCACCTCTCTCTCCTTCT
Source organism: Nannobrachium achirus (assembly GCF_963921795.1). Taxonomy (NCBI): domain Eukaryota; kingdom Metazoa; phylum Chordata; class Actinopteri; order Myctophiformes; family Myctophidae; genus Nannobrachium; species Nannobrachium achirus. The sequence continues at coordinate 48,661,401 of NC_137830.1, forward strand.
ACTGTCCCACCACCCACCCACCTCTCTCTCCTTCTACTGTCCCACCACCCACCTCTCTCTCACTCTTCTACTGTCCCACCACCCACCTCTCTCTCTCTCCTTCTACTGTCCCACCACCCACCCACCTCTCTCTCCTTCTACTGTCCCACCACCCACCTCTCTCTCTCCTTCTACTGTCCCACCACCCACCTCTCTCTCTCTCTCTCTCCTTCTACTGTCCCACCACCCACCTCTCTCTCTCCTTCCACTGTCCCACCACCCACCTCTCTCTCTCTCTATCTCCTTCTACTGTCCCACCACCCACCTCTCTCTCCTTCTACTGTCCCACCACCCACCTCTCTCTCTCTCTATCTCCTTCTACTGTCCCACCACCCACCTCTCTCTCCTTCTACTGTCCCACCACCCACCTCTCTCTCTCTCCTTCTACTGTCCCACCACCCACCTCTCTCTCTCTCTCTCTCTCTCTCTCTCTCTCCTTCTACTGTCCCACCACCTACCTCTCTCTCTCTCCTTCTACTGTCCCACCACCCACCTCTCTCTCCTTCTACTGTCCCACCACCACCAAGGTTATTATAGAAAACTAAAACTAACTAAAAAACGAAAACTAGAATGGAAAAACATTTTAGTTAACTGAAATAAAAATAAAAACTAAGCTTTAAAAAAAAAACGAAAACTAACTGAAACGGTATTGTGTGTTTACAAAACTAACTAAAATAAACTAAAATTATAGAGAAAATCTCCAGCTTTTTTAATTTCACCCCTGACAAATACCCCATATTACGTAAAATACTAAAACTAACACTAAAACTAATAAAAACGATTTTCAAAAAATAAAAACGAAACGAAACTAGCAACCTCACTTTAAAAACAAATTAAAACTAAACTGTAATTGAAAACAAAACCTCAAAACTAATAAAAAATAAAAACTAATGGAAAATCCCAAACTTTTATAACCTTGACCACCACCCACCTCTCTCTCTCTCTCTCTTCTTCTACTGTCCCACCACCCACCTCTCTCTCTCTCCTACTGTCCCACCACCCACCTCTCTCTCTCTCTCTCCTTCTACTGTCCCACCACCACCTCTCTCTCTCCTTCTACTGTCCCACCACCACCTCTCTCTCTCTCTCCTTCTACTGTCCCACCACCACCTCTCTCTCTCTCTCCTTCTACTGTCCCACCACCACCTCTCTCTCTCTCTCCTTCTACTGTCCCACCACCCACCTCTCTCTCCTTCTACTGTCCCACCACCCACCTCTCTCTCTCCTTCTACTGTCCCACCACCCACCTCTCTCTCCTTCTACTGTCCCACCACCCACCTCTCTCTCTCTCCTTCTACTGTCCCACCACCCACCTCTCTCTCCTTCTACTGTCCCACCACCCATCTCTCTCTCCTTCTACTGTCCCACCACCCACCTCTCTCTCTCTCCTTCTACTGTCCCACCACCCACCTCTCTCTCTCTCCTTCTACTGTCCCACCACCCACCTCTCTCTCTCTCTCTCTCTCTCTCCTTCTACTGTCCCACCACTCACCTCTCTCTCTCTCTCTCTCTCTCTCTCTCCTTCTACTGTCCCACCACTCACCTCTCTCTCCTTCTACTGTCCCACCACCCACCTCTCTCTCTCCTTCTACTGTCCCACCACCCACCTCTCTCTCTCTCCTTCTACTGTCCCACCACCCACCTCTCTCTCTCCTTCTACTGTCCCACCACCCACCTCTCTCTCTCCTTCTACTGTCCCACCACCCACCTCTCACTCTCTCCTTCTACTGTCCCACCACCCACCTCTCTCTCTCTCCTTCTACTGTCCCACCACCCACCTCTCACTCTCTCCTTCTACTGTCCCACCACCCACCTCTCTCTCCTTCTACTGTCCCACCACCCACCTCTCACTCTCTCCTTCTACTGTCCCACCAACCACCTCTCTCTCTCTCCTTCTACTGTCCCACCACCCACCTCTCTCTCTCTCCTTCTACTGTCCCACCACCCACCTCTCTCTCTCCTTCTACCGTCCCACCAACCACCTCTCTCTCCTTCTACTGTCCCACCAACCACCTCTCTCTCATTCTACTGTACCACCACCCACCTCTCTCTCCTTCTACTGTCCCACCACCCACCTCTCTCTCTCTCCTTCTACTGTCCCACCACCCACCTCTCACTCTCTCCTTCTACTGTCCCACCACCCACCTCTCTCTCTCTCCTTCTACTGTCCCACCACCCACCTCTCTCTCCTTCTACTGTCCCACCACCCACCTCTCTCTCTCCTTCTACTGTCCCACCACCCACCTCTCTCTCTCTCTCTCTCCTTCTACTGTCCCACCACCACCCACCTCTCTCTCTCTCTCTCCTTCTACTGTCCCACCACCCACCTCTCTCTCTCTCCTTCTACTGTCCCACCACCCACCTCTCTCTCTCTCTCCTTCTACTGTCCCACCACCCACCTCTCACTCTCTCCTTCTACTGTCCCACCACCCACCTCTCTCTCTCCTTCTACTGTCCCACCACCACCCACCTCTCTCTCTCTCCTTCTACTGTCCCACCACCCACCTCTCTCTCTCTCTCCTTCTACTGTCCCACCACCCACCTCTCTCTCTCATTCTACTGTCCCACCACCACCCACCTCTCTCTCTCTCCTTCTACTGTCCCACCACCCACCTCTCTCTCTCTCTCCTTCTACTGTCCCACCACCCACCTCTCACTCTCTCCTTCTACTGTCCCACCACCCACCTCTCTCTCTCCTTCTACTGTCCCACCACCCACCTCTCTCTCTCTCCTACTGTCCCACCACCCACCTCTCTCTCTCTCCTTCTACTGTCCCACCACCCACCTCTCTCTCTCTCTCCTTCTACTGTCCCACCACCCACCTCTCTCTCTCTCCTTCTACTGTCCCACCACCCACCTCTCTCTCTCCTACTGTCCCACCACCCACCTCTCTCTCTCCTTCTACTGTCCCACCACCCACCTCTCTCTCCTTCTACTGTCCCACCACCCACCTCTCTCTCTCCTTCTACTGTCCCACCACCCACCTCTCTCTCTCTCCTTCTACTGTCCCACCACCACCCACCTCTCTCTCATTCTACTGTCCCACCACCACCCACCTCTCTCTCTCTCCTTCTACTGTACCACCACCCACCTCTCTCTCTCTCTCCTTCTACTGTCCCACCACCACTTCTCTCTCTCTCTCCTTCTACTCTCCCACCACCACCTCTCTCTCTCTCTCCTTCTACTGTCCCACCACCACCTCTCTCTCTCTCTCCTTCTACTGTCCCACCACCACCTCTCTCTCTCTCTCCTTCTACTGTCCCACCACCACCTCTCTCTCTCTCCTTCTACTGTCCCACCACCACCTCTCTCTCTCTCTCCTTCTACTGTCCCACCACCCACCTCTCTCTCCTTCTACTGTCCCACCACCCACCTCTCTCTCTCCTTCTACTGTCCCACCACCCACCTCTCTCTCCTTCTACTGTCCCACCACCCACCTCTCTCTCTCTCCTTCTACTGTCCCACCACCCACCTCTCTCTCCTTCTACTGTCCCACCACCCACCTCTCTCTCTCCTTCTACTGTCCCACCACCCACCTCTCTCTCTCTCCTTCTACTGTCCCACCACCCACCTCTCTCTCTCTCTCTCCTTCTACTGTCCCACCACTCACCTCTCTCTCCTTCTACTGTCCCACCACCCACCTCTCTCTCTCCTTCTACTGTCCCACCACCCACCTCTCTCTCTCTCCTTCTACTGTCCCACCACCCACCTCTCTCTCTCCTTCTACTGTCCCACCACCCACCTCTCTCTCTCCTTCTACTGTCCCACCACCCACCTCTCACTCTCTCCTTCTACTGTCCCACCACCCACCTCTCTCTCTCTCTCCTTCTACTGTCCCACCACCCACCTCTCACTCTCTCCTTCTACTGTCCCACCACCCACCTCTCTCTCCTTCTACTGTCCCACCACCCACCTCTCACTCTCTCCTTCTACTGTCCCACCAACCACCTCTCTCTCTCTCCTTCTACTGTCCCACCACCCACCTCTCTCTCTCTCCTTCTACTGTCCCACCACCCACCTCTCTCTCTCCTTCTACTGTCCCACCAACCACCTCTCTCTCCTTCTACTGTCCCACCAACCACCTCTCTCTCATTCTACTGTACCACCACCCACCTCTCTCTCTCCTTCTACTGTCCCACCACCACCCACCTCTCTCTCCTTCTACTGTCCCACCACCCACCTCTCTCTCTCTCCTTCTACTGTCCCACCACCCACCTCTCACTCTCTCCTTCTACTGTCCCACCACCCACCTCTCTCTCTCTCCTTCTACTGTCCCACCACCCACCTCTCTCTCCTTCTACTGTCCCACCACCCACCTCTCTCTCTCCTTCTACTGTCCCACCACCCACCTCTCTCTCTCTCCTTCTACTGTCCCACCACCACCCACCTCTCTCTCTCCTTCTACTGTCCCACCACCCACCTCTCTCTCTCTCCTTCTACTGTCCCACCACCCACCTCTCTCTCTCTCTCCTTCTACTGTCCCACCACCCACCTCTCACTCTCTCCTTCTACTGTCCCACCACCCACCTCTCTCTCTCCTTCTACTGTCCCACCACCACCCACCTCTCTCTCTCTCCTTCTACTGTCCCACCACCCACCTCTCTCTCTCTCCTTCTACTGTCCCACCACCCACCTCTCTCTCTCATTCTACTGTCCCACCACCACCCACCTCTCTCTCTCTCCTTCTACTGTCCCACCACCCACCTCTCTCTCTCTCTCCTTCTACTGTCCCACCACCCACCTCTCACTCTCTCCTTCTACTGTCCCACCACCCACCTCTCTCTCTCCTTCTACTGTCCCACCACCCACCTCTCTCTCTCTCCTACTGTCCCACCACCCACCTCTCTCTCTCTCCTTCTACTGTCCCACCACCCACCTCTCTCTCTCTCTCCTTCTACTGTCCCACCACCCACCTCTCACTCTCTCCTTCTACTGTCCCACCACCCACCTCTCTCTCTCCTACTGTCCCACCACCCACCTCTCTCTCTCCTTCTACTGTCCCACCACCCACCTCTCTCTCCTTCTACTGTCCCACCACCCACCTCTCTCTCTCCTTCTACTGTCCCACCACCCACCTCTCTCTCTCTCCTTCTACTGTCCCACCACCACCCACCTCTCTCTCATTCTACTGTCCCACCACCACCCACCTCTCTCTCTCTCCTTCTACTGTACCACCACCCACCTCTCTCTCCTTCTACTGTCCCACCACCACCCACCTCTCTCTCTCCTTCTACTGTCCCACCACCACCCACCTCTCTCTCTCTCCTTCTACTGTCCCACCACCCACCTCTCTGTGCACGAAGAGGACTGATGCCTTCTAAGTCAATGAATATCCTTAGCTGATTCAACGTCCACCTCTCCTGCAGGAACCAGAGAGTTGGTGGCCATATAGACCTGACAAGTTCAGATTGAAGATGACCGCGAGGTGAGACAATAACGTACTTATCGCACGTGCAGCTGAAGACGGATGTTGTGAGCAAGCTCATCAAACATTACTCCAGTTGGTGCCTGTTGAGAGCTGTGGCCTGGATTCTGTGTCTAGAGTCTGCTTCTACAATGTTGCAGAAAGAATCATGGAGATGTTCAGACTTATCCCAGCTTTCAAACGACAACTCTAGTGCAGAAAAGACATGACCAGTCAGCCCTGAAGAAATGCTCTTACACTGAGTGTTTGACTCAAGTTCGAAAAGAGGTCATGCAAAGAGTCATCCATTGACGGAGCTTGGTCTAATAATCCAGGATGGAGTATTGAGAGTTGGAGACTCTCCATGCATATGCCATGCCAACATGGAAAGCATCCAGCTATCATTCCGAAAGACTTGCAGATCACAATGCTGATTCTGCAAGACATTCATGAGAAGATCAGACTTTAGGTAAGGAACTATATGCTCTCCAACTGGGTCAGAAATATATGAAGAAGATATAAGAAGCAAGGGCCAACATCTGGGAAGATGAATGGCAAATCAACGACACACAAACTCCTGAATGTTTGGACAGGGGAATCACACCAACAGAAAGCCTTGCTATAGTGGCCACAACCTTGGCTGGACAGTCTGGAAGTCACTTAATAGACTGCGTGCGAACAAGGGAGGTGCAACGCATGAAAGTCTGGAACTACACAACATAAGACACGTGCAGATGTGGATCAGTGCACACAAGGTCCCACCTACTGGAATGTGCAGTCCAGAATACCTGGCAGAACCCACCCCATCAGCTGTGGCTTGTGCCCAATATTGACAGCACGACATCTGCGATTGCTACGGACTTGAAGAAGAAGCCAGTCATGGAACTTGGACTGTTCACAAAAGAAGAGATGGGGTAGAGTCACACCGATGAAACCTGAGATTGTCAGATGTGTGCAGGACAAGCCAACGACAGCACACTGGAAAGACTTGTTGACAAGCTATGCCTCATCTGTGAGACAGACACTTAAGTTGATTGTTTTCATGATGAAGGTTGGTTGTGTGTCATTCTGTAGTGATCATTTGACATGAGATGCTCAACTCCACCTTTGAGGACATCTCCAGAGATGCATGGTTGGCAGCAGCTTGGAAGCAGGCGTGGGAGCCAGCCGGGCCCTCCCGCATCCATCGCTACATCCGGGACCCAGGAGGCGTTCATTGTCATATGTCATCTAAAGATCAGCTTCCACCACCAACTTCTAACATCTCTTTCTAACACCACCTCATTCTAACACCTCTTTCTAACACCACCTTCTAACTTCTAACACCACCTTCTAACACCACCTCCTAACACCACCTCTTTCCATGAGGTCTTAGAAGGAGGTGGTGGAAGGTGGTCTGTAGAAGACTCATGACAATGTGAACTCACCACTCCCACTGGTACCTGCAACTGCCATCTATGCAGGGGACTTCAACTGCCAACAAAAGGATTTGTGTTTCAGCCAAACATCAGCAAATGTAGAGACACAGAGCCAAAGGGCTTCTAGAGGCTGTTTGACCCAAAAGAGCCCCAAGCCTCTTCACTGCGCGATGTAACACCCATACCAACCAAGACGGAAATACGTCATTACCTCCATCCACCAATCCATCTGTCCACCAAGAGGACTGATGCCTTCTAAGTTAATATCCTGAGCTGATTCCAACGTCCACCTCTCCTGCAGGAACGAGAGAGTTGGTGGCCAAATGGACCTGACAAGTTCAAATTGAAGATGACCACGAGGTGAGACAATAGACCTACGTACATGTCGCACATGCAGCTGAAGACGGATGTTGTGAGCAAGTTCATCAACCATTACTCCAGTTGGTGTCTGAGTCAGCCCTGAAGAAATGCTCTTACACTGAAGGTTTGACTCAAGTTTGAAAAGAGGAAGTCATACGATGAGTCATCCATTGACGGAGCTTGGTCTAATAATCCAAGATGGAGTATTGAGAGTTGGAGACTCTCAATGCATATGCCATGCCAACATGGAAAGCATCCAGCTACGTCACAATGCTGATTCTGCAAGGCATTCATGAGAAGATCAGACTTGAGGAACTATAAGGAACTATATGCTCTCACAACTGCGTCAGATATATGTCCCCCTCAGCAAAATGTAGTGAGGAGGTTCCGGCAACCAGGATGTATTACCTGGAGAATAATCAAAGGCAATGCACTAGGATTGAAAATGGCAAACCACTCCAAGAGACATTATTACCTGCATGCCACCGTTCACAAACATGGAGGTGGACTATTTTGGACCGTTAGATGTGAAGCAGCGTCGCAGTACTGTGAAAGGGTGCAGAGTTCTGTTCACATGCCTCTCAACCAGAGCAGTACATCTGGAAGTAGCACACACATTGGACAATGATGCTTGGCCGAACGCTATCCGTCACTTTCTGTGCAGACGAGGTAAGTATCCATCATGCGTTCCGATAATAAAACTGTAAAGATCCGTGGACAAGCTGTGCCTCATCTGTGAGACAGCCACTTAAGTTTATTGTTTTTATTGTTTGTCAGCTTCCTTGAAATCTCATGTACATGAATGTTTGGATGGATATGTGTAAATATGATACATTTAAATATTTCTTATTGTAACCATGTTGTAGACACATCTATATTATCATTATCTGTTTCATGTTGTCTCGTCAGAGTTTGTCTTGTCTTGTCACCCCTCCCCATGTGTTCTGTCCTGTGTCCCCCCCTCCCCTGTGTGTCCCCCACTCTCGGCCTGCACCTTGTCGTTGGTGAGTGGGCTTTAAACCAAGACAGGCCATTTAAACACCTTGTTGATTTGAGTGGCCTTTAAACCAAGACAGGCCATTTAAACGACAACACAGTATGAGATGGTGTTGCTGTAGCTTGGACCAATTAAGGTTAAGGACTCCTAATCAAGTCATTTGACGCCACCCACGCGTCTGTACGACAAACGTTTCAAGAGATGTAGAGGCACTTCCTGTTTGGCGAAGGAAACGCCAATTAAGGTTAAGGACTCTTAATCAAGTCATATGACGCCACCCACGCCTCTGTACGACAAACGGTTCATGAGTTATAGAGGCACTTCCTGTTTGGGGAAGGGCACTTCCTGTTTGGCGAAGGAAGCCCCAATTAATGTTAAGGACTTAAGGTTAAGGACTTAATTGGGGCTCATGAACCGTTTGTGGTACAGAGGCCTGGGTGGCGTCATATGACTTGATTAAGAGTCCTTAACCAAGTCATATGATGCCACCCAGGCCTCTGTACGACAAACGGTTCATTGTCTTGCGTAGCCAGACAACTATTCCACAATCTCTGAATGCTATATAGAGTCTGGAACAGCAGCTCCCGAACGGCGAGTAATGGAAACGGGCATTACCGTTCAAGAAAATATATTTTAAAATGTCATTTCTGCTAAGCAGCAAGCTAAACATGCTTATATGATTTTTATTTATATAATGATAAATGTGTGCGATGTGAGACTGAAACGGAAGTGACGTGGGGGCTTCACTTCCGCTTTCATCTCGCACTCATTTTTATCTTTCTGCTTTGCCAGACTGTATGCTGGGAGCATTTGACCAAATCGCGGAGGCAACCATCTGGCCACGCGAGACTAAACGGTTCATGAGATAGAGGCACTTCCTGTTTGGCGAAGGAAGTTTGACACATCGCCACGGTCACACCGTTTTACGAAAACTCACGATTTTGATAACTTTTCATCGTTAAGGTGTCTTGTGTACGCTGCGCGAATTCGAAGTTGATCCGATTAACGCCCTAGGAGGAGTTCGTTAAAGTGCGACCCGTGAAAACGGCCGAAAATGCGCCAAAACGCCACTAATTAGTCAAAATGGCTGACTTCCTGTTTGGTTTCGGACATGGCGCCAAGAGACTTTTTTGTGAGTTCGGACATGATACAGGTGTGTACCGATTTTCGTACTTGTGGGTGAAACCGTATAGTGGGGCTGTTGCGTTGAAATTTTGTAGGGGGCGCTGTTGACAACAACAACAAAAAAACAACTCCAGACTTAGAATAGTCAAAATGGCTGACTTCCTGTTTGGTTTCGGACGTGGCGCCAAGAGACTTTTTTGTGAGTCCGGACATGATACAAATGTGTACCAATTTTCGGACGTGTAGGTGAAACTTTATAGTGGGGCTGCGCCGTTGACATTTTCTAGGGGGCGCTGTTGCGCCATTAGGCCACGCCCCCTTCGCCACTTGTGATGTGCGTGCAAAGTTGCACAACTTTTGGAGTACGTTTGGCGCCTCAAAAACACGATTCATTCGGCAGAAGAAGAAGAAGAAGAAGAAGAAGAAGAATCTTTGCAAATACAATAGGGTCCTCACACTGTGTGTGCTCGGGCCCTAATTACAAACAAACAAAATGTGGTTACATTTTGCAGTATTCTCCATCAACATAATAAAAATGAATAATTTGGTCCCCACTCCATTTGCAAATGCATTCAATTTGTTTTCTATGCTATTTAGCATTGGGCAATTCATTAATTAAGGGTCTTGCTCAGGGACACCTTGACATGTAGACTGGGGCCGGGGGATCGATTGATGATTGAAATTTGATGCCTTTTCTGCCTTTGAAATTGATATTATCCTAGATAAAGTACTATGTTCTATCCATCTGTCTTTCAATGTTATATGAGATACTTAAAGTGTGGTTCCTGTGGAAATAAGCCCTGGCGTTCTAGGATCTCCTTTTAGTTGACCTTGTCCTTGTACCAGTGATTTTACTGTCATGAAACTGTACTTTTTTCTATTGCAAACTTCTAAATAAATTCTTATCATACTGTATTAATCAATCATACTGTATTAGACGTTTGCATAGGAAAGGGTACAGGACAGTATACAGTTCACTGACAAAATTAAGGTCAACTAAAAGGATAAGCACCACAAGAAAAGCTTTTGGGCTTGTTTATTTGGGGAACCTTTTGCATGGAAAACTAGGGATTTTTTTTTTCACGATTCTATGGAGAATTACTACACTACCCACAATCCATAGCGTCGCAGCAACGTCTGTCACAGCAGATCTGAGCAGATCCACGCTGCACGTACGTGTCAGCGTGGACCAATAAGGGAGCTGTGAGTCACCGGGGTCGAAGAAACGGACCAGTCAGAGCAGTATAATCAGAGAGTGGTGTCACCGCGGGGTCAGAAACAGCGCTGGTCACGTGGTTCATTGTCACTTTACACCTCATAGACTTCAATGCATTTTGTAAACTTCCGGTTCGCCGTTTGTCACTATACGCCAATAGATGTGTGCGTAGAAGACCTGGCCCCATGAAGTGAACGGGAGTGACGCAACTCTCCATTCTAGGGCTCTGGGACCAGTGAGGGAGCTGAGAGTCACGAGGTAGGGAAAGCGACCAATGAGAAAGCGAGTCGTGGTGTTTGGGCTCAGGAATGCAAATCGTCAACATCTTCCCGAGCTTTTCTCTCTCCAGATCAGCTGTGAGCCTTCTTCTCAGTGTCTCTGACACAGCTCTGCAGGTACGTTGCACACTTTTTTTTTTTTTTTGAGCCGATGAGGCTGTTTAATGTCTTTATTTAGCTGGTTTAAATGCATAATCAGGAAAGTGTCAAGGCTGTCATTTAACCACTTTCATCCTGGTGTCCCTAGTATTTTGGGCGGGGGGGAACACTGAAAATTAGCAAGATCTGGCTAGCCTATTTGTTTTGCTATTCGTCGTACGACGTACAGTATAGGGCTTTAATAGGTTACTGTGTGAGTTGAGATGTGATCTCTGAAATACAGACGTTTAGATCCTGGCTGGCTGTTTAAAGGCCACTGAAGTTCTTAGACCGATTGCTCCGAAAAACTACTATTTACAATTTACAGCTCATCTATTCTTGACATCTCATCTCATCTCTGAACAAATAAGTAATACAGGGTTAAAAGTGAATGTACTGCAAATGCAATGCTGCCTTTTTTTTTACTATATAAAATCATTTTGAGGAAAAATGCTGCATTTTGCTTGTCCCAAAGCGACTGCAAAAGATTGCTATTTGTTCCAAAAAGCTTTATACCCTCTACATGTAACATGTATAACGACAATGTGACATAGCTGTATATATGTTCCTCTTTTTCAACTATTTTGACACTTGCTTTGGCGATGTAAACGTATGTTTTCTCATGCCAATAAAGCTGAATTGAATTGAATTGAATTGCAATGCAATGATAAGTGACGACCTTCATTCAGAGGCGTCAATTGGGTATGGCAAGGTATGGCAGCTGACATACCTTGGCTACGGGGGGAGGGGCGGGGGGAACTAAAATGTACTTAAAATAAATTCATCATGCCCGTTGCTAAGGTATGGCAACACGACTGGTGGTGTCTTGCAAGACACCAGTAATCTTGCCATACCTTAGCGTTTGCTGAAATTGGTTCCAGGGACATTATTATGAGGTGTCAAATTGTTCATTGGGGACAAACTGTGCTTCTGTGTCAAGGGTCTCACAGGGTGAGGGGAGTGAAAGCAGCAGTATCATGGCCACGGCGCAGTCTGTGTTTCTACTGGCAGTCCACATTCTGCTCATCTCGGAGTTCATCCTGGCCAAGAGGGACTACTATGACATCCTGGGGCTGCCCAGGGACGCCTCGGAGCGCCAGATCAAGAAGGCCTTCCACAAACTGGCCATGAAGTACCACCCCGACAGAAACAAGAGCCCCGACGCAGAGTCCAAGTTCAGAGAGATAGCAGAGGGTGAGTAGAGTGAGAGAGAAGTGCTCTTTAGGCCTAGAATTATTGAATGCTTTAACCAGTGAACAAATAGCAGATCTACAAGCTCGCAGCGCGGCACTCGAAGTCGTGAAAATGTGTGCAAATCTTGATTTATTTTCAAAGCGACCGTTTGTAACTCAAATTTTGCTTCTGGGTGGTCCCTGGAACAAAATATTTTTGAGATGCGGGTCTGTGGCCAAATACATATCATTTTGGGGGTCCTTCACATAAAAGGGTTTGAGAACTACTGATATAGTAGTCTCTCAAGAACAGACTAACTGAGCTCCAGTTAAGTGAAAAGGACCTTTTCTTTGATGATGGCTGGCCAGATTGCTGACATAGAAACATAGGGTTTTCAAAAGATCTTAGAAGGATTCAAAAGACACTTATAGAATCGGGTCAAAATACAAATTTTCACGATTTTTCAAAAATAGCAGATCTACAAGCTCGCAGCGCGGCACTCGGTGCCGCGCTGTGAGCTTGTATATCTGCCTGACAGCAAGTGAGGCTGATGATTCTTGAGCCCAGCGGGCCGTTGGCTGCGCCTCACTCCCTGACACTTTCCCTGTTTCCTGTCAATCACCATATGTTTTTGGGCTTTTATGCCTTTATTGACAGGACAGTAGACTGACAGGAAATGGGGGGAGAGATGGGGGTGACACGCAGCAAACCTTGGTCGGGCTTAGGAATTGAACCAGCGCTCCCCTATCAAATTTCTGATGTTTTATTTATTTATTGTCTGGTTCAGTGGGCATTACCACCAACCGAAATAAATAATTATGTCATTTTCTTGTTTTGAGATATCATTATTGATGTCATGAACGAAGCTCGATTGAGAACCAGCTTGATGTGAGCTCCATCCATGTGCTAAAAATAATAATGCATGCTTGCTTGTTTGTTTCTCTACCAGCTTACGAGACCTTATCCGACGACAAGAGGAGGCAGGAGTACGACCGGTTTGGCCGTGAGCCCTCGCCAGGCGCGGGAGGCGGAAGAGGCGGCAACTATGACTTCCAGCAGCACTTCCAGTCGTTCAACTTCAACGACATGTTCAAAGACTTCAAACCGTTTGGGAAGCAGCAGCAGCAGCACCACCACCACCAGCAGTTCCATGCCCATCAGAAGAACAATCACTTTGATGCCCACTTCAAGGCCCACCAGGAGGCCATGAACAGACACAAGAGCCAGTTCCAGCAGGGCACGTTCGGCGGGGGAGCCTTCGATGATGTGTTTGAGGACTTGGAGAAGATGTTCTCCTTCAACGCACACAGCACCAGGACTGGGAGCCAGTTTCGCGGCTCAGGAAAGCAGCACTGCCGGACGGTGACCCAGCGCAGGGGGAACATGGTGTCTACTTACGTTGACTGCTCCTGAGGTCGCAGGAAACCGCAGTTAAAATCCAAATAGATATTTGCCGGTGCAGTTGTTGGGGACACTGATTTAGGCAAATATTTGTGGCTTTGAAATTGAATGTTAATTTATCTTTCAGATTTTTGTGTTTTAATTTGTAAATTCACTATTTGACATTTGCCTCTAGGAACAAATATATATCTGGCGGAGCATAGTATGGTGGCTTCTTCTGAACAGTAATGCATATTACAGATTGGACATTGGTTCTCGGTTCAAGCTACTCCACTATGTAGAATTTCAGTTTCATTTTGTTTACATCGGTTTATGGAAAGGTTTGCTGTGCTTATGTGAACACCCTAAATTCTCAGGTATGGCCTCCTTGAGTTTGACAGTATTTTTCTTTTTTTGAACAAGCGTTTTAATGGAAGCAATATCATTCACCGAACATCTCATCTGATTTTACATTGAGAAACACCCACTCTGAAGCAATGTTTATGTTATGCTGCGTACAGCATGATTATGAATGTGTTATATCTTGAATGACACTGTCAAACCAAAGCAGGCTACCGACACCTTGGTACAAGTTTTGTCATTTTCTATCTAATGCTTTTGAGTTTAGTTAAAGGATTTTCCCCTTTTTTTGGCACTCATTAATCAGCATGAAGTTAACTACTTTAACCCCCTGTAGTCTAGAACTTGACTTGAGTTACAACTGTACTTTGACCACTTTTTCCGTCTACAAAAAAAATCAGCCGATCTACAAGCTCACAATGCCTTGCGCTGCAATGCATTGAGAGCTTGTAGATCGGCTAACCAGCTAATGTTCCCAACGGAATGTGGACGCTGGTGCGTTTCAAGTGGTTAATTGAAAATTCAAGTCTAGAAAATGTAAAAAAATAAATACTCAATTTGGCTCAAGAGCACTTGGAAGTGGATTCGGTATGAAACTGGAGGTTTATTAGAGCAGAACCGTGTTTAAGCTTTTTTATTTTATCAACTGTTACCTCATTTTTGTTTCTTCCCGAAGAGTTTGATCTGCCTGATCATAACGTGCAATATTTGGCATCTTTTACTCTTCATGCTGCCTATCTTTGACAGTGCTGTATAATTGTCATTGTCTTATGTCTGCACTTTGTGTGTGTGTGTGTGTGTGTGTGTGTGTGTGTGTGTGTGTGTGTGTGTGTGTGTGTGTGTGTGTGTGTGTGTGTGTGTGTGTGTGTGTGTGTGTGTGTGTGTGTGTGTGTGTGTGTGTGTGTGTGTGTGTGTGTGTGTGTGTGTGTGTGTGTGTGTGTGTGTGTGGTGAGAGCACATTAAATACCGTTTGGTTGCATAATGTTTGGAATTAAAAATTCTGTAAAGAGCAAACAGATTTTTGACCAGATTTTTGATCATAGTATAAGTATTCTGTGGAATGATGTAGTACACAAACTAGAATGTTTAAGATTTTAGATTGTTCAAAGTAGCCACCTTTTGATTTGATTACTGGTGCTCTCAATCAGCTTCATGGTGAGGTAGTAAGTCAACCAGAATGGTTTTCCATAAGTCTTGATGGAATTCCCAGAGGAGTTGAACACTTGCTGGCTGCTTTTCTTTCACTCTGCAGTCCAACTCATCCCAATTTACAAACCATCTCAATTGTGTTTAGGTCAGTTGATTGTAGACGCTAGACAGAGCACTCTATCGCTCTCCTTCTTGGTTCATATAGTCCTTACCTAAGTGCTTCTCAAACCTTTTCATGTCAAGGACTAAAATGTACATATACCGTATTATCCCACGGACCCCCATTTGAAAATATAGGCCTATGCCAGGGATCCCCATAAGAGAAGATCACGATTTTTAGGGCTCTAGCAGTGATTCTCAACCATTTTCATTTCAAGGACCCCCAGTTTGACATGCATTAGGCTACAGACCCCCATTTAATGGCATTTCTATCTCTTGAGACCCTAATTTATGTTGTAAAGTCAATGTTAATTTTACTCAGTGTACAAATGGTACATTTGGTTCCAATTGTACGTTCTCTGAGCGAGTTACATACCCATAACTGAGGGTCCATTTGGTTCCTAACTATCATTTAGCCGGGGACCCCCTGGAACTCCCTCAAGGACCCCTGGGGGTCCCCGAACCCACTTTGAGAACCAATGCCTTACATAGCCTGGAGGCAGAGGTGGAAGAAGTACTCACATTTTCTAGTAGAAATGTAGAAATACTCTGTTACAACTTACAAGTAAGAGTCCGGTAGACTATTTAAAAATGTACTTGAGTAAACGTACAAAGTATTGGCATCAAAATATATTTACAGTACCAAAAGTAAAAATACTCAATATGCAGAATGTCCCATTTCAAAAGTTTCCAAATGTATAAAATCTTTTTTGCGACAAAAAATTGAAAATTGGAAATACTCAAGTAAAGTAAAAAAAAAATACATCAAAATGGTAGTTAAATACAGTAGCCTACTTGAGTAGCCTACATGTACTTTCCACCACTGCACACAGCGCAATTCAAAATTGAATTATGTGTTTAAAAATGTTGTTTCTCATGTGCTTGTTCACCCTGATCGCCTGTAGAGGTCGCCATTAACCAACATTTCATGCAAAAGAAAACACGTTGACAAAAGAATCCCACAATGAACAGACAGCATGAAACAGTTTCTCTTTCCATAAAGTTTTCATTAGTATTACCTCTGCTGACAAACAATCGTAAGTAGGCCTACTAGTAGCCTACCATTCCATTCGTTAACCTTGCTCTTATTTCGAAGTCCACGACCGGACGTCCTCAGTTGATTGGACAATATTGACGGAAGCTGTACGTATTTCCTGATCTTTTCCACTCTGTTTTATTAATATTAATATTTGTATGTAAATGTTAAAGTAGTCATGGATACATGTTATTGGGATTTTGCAGTTTCAGTTGTAATGCAGAGCTATTTAATGATCAAGTCTAGTGTAGGGTTCTATGCGGAGTTGCGGACCGCAGGAGTCCAGACCAAAATTCACAACATTATCCGAGGTAAACATGCCAGCCTCGACTGCAGGGCCGGTTCCTGGCATAAGCAACATAAGCGGTCGCTTAGGGCCACAACCATAAGGGGGCCACATCACAGGGAGAAGACTGCAACACGTTTTGAGCTTGTATATCAGCTATTTTTCACTATATGCATTGTGGAGTGAGTGTGAAGTGGCCCTCTCGACATGTGGCCAAGACCCACAGGTTAATATCGGAATACTGATATATTATTGATTTCAGCTGTTACCCACTTTAATTACTTCAGTCTATAGTAGTAGCATAATGACCAGTGCTATAGTCTTTTTTGTCAATGTATTTGCATTTCATAAGGTTAACATACGAACATATAAATGTATTTGAAATTAAATAATAATGTTACTTTTCAGGATTCCAATTTAAAACAATTTGAAAATAATGGATCATCGCAATGCTTGTAGATCTATTTTTTTACAATATGCATTGTGGCCCTCTGGAGTGATTGTGAAATATAGTGGCCCTCTCCATCATCTAAGTTGCCCACTCCTACCCTATCCAAATGCTACTTATTATTTTAATGTGCAATAAAATTAAGATCTCACACAAGACAACAGAATTGAAAATATGCCACATACTGTAGAGTTGAATAGGCCTACAAGTTGCAATTTGAGACTAAAAGAACACAGGATGAAGGTGTGTGATGTTTTGTATGAATCTGATTCAAATCAATTGTTGTTTTTTCTTGTTATAACATTACACTCATGTTTTTGGACAAACTAAACAGTGTCTAGAAATAGATATGTATTATAATAGTTATATCTTGGTTTTGAAATGTTTTTCATTAGAGCATAGGCCTACATGTTTCTGTTTTAATAGCTTTTAACTAACCAGAGAGAATGATCTAATAATGTTTTACCTCCATTGTAAACTTTATTGTGTGTTATAGGTAGAACTGTCTGATCTGTGCCAAAATGCAGATTTCTATGCATTTCTGGGGTTTTGACCGCCCCTCAAACGCCCATTTTTTTTTCGGCCGCCCGGGCAGCCAGGATGTATCCCTAATTTGAATCTCTGGGAGTTGGCAACCCTATGTGTAGTTAGTAGATACATGCTTGAGTGCTAACAACAGACACCACATGTTCTACTAGAAGACATTATTATTTATAACTTTGGTTTTGGCGATTCAAAGACAGTTAATAAGTGTGCGCGTCCGTCAGTGGGGGGCCACCTAAAATAATCTTGCTTAGGGCCACCTGAACCCTAGAACCGGCCCTGCTCGACTGTGATGTGTGTGTCAGCTGCAGCCTGGAGCCAACTTGATTGATTGATTGAAAGACTTTATTAGAGGTTAATTGCGTAGGAAAATGTACAGGACAGTAGGCAACGGTTCACTGATACAAGGATAAACAGTAAACACCACTGCTCAGTGTTCTGGGGGAGGCTGGAGCAATGGATCTGATCGAGCTTCATGTGGGGGACAAGCATTCCTTTAATCGAAAAGAATGTATTTCATAATAATGTAATAATGATATAGTAGCCTATTTATGAGATAAATATAGGCTAAAATGAAGAAGAAAAAAAAAGAAAAATCACACTTGTGTGAACTGAGCGGTGGAGGCTGCGTGTGTGTGTGTGTGTGTGTGTGTGTGTGTGTGTGTGTGTGTGCGCGCGCGCGCGTGGCGTGCGTGCGTGAGAATGTGCCTGGCCTGAACAACAGTGCCCCTCCCTTAACATGTGTGGTCAGAAAAGGTATTGCAGGCTACATACTGACTCAGACTATACAGACAGACACACATACATACATACATACACGGATACACACACGCCACGCTATGGAGAATGTGTGACCACCACTCAAAAAAAGGCTAAAATGGGTGGGGGGGTCTTTTTGCCTTTATTGATAGTACAGTAGGTAGACAGGACACAGGGAGAGAGAGGGGGAGTGACATGCAGAAAAGGCCGTTGGGATCGGGACTCGAACCCGCAACGCCCTAGCTCCATATAGAACCTCACCCGTCGCTGCATACTGAGCACAACAGTATGCAGCGACGGGTGAGGTTCTATATGGGGCTAGCAACGCCCCTGAAAACTAAAAACATTCAAACAACAAAAAACACTACTATAGTTGTGTAGAGTCTCCACTTCTTGTTACAGTTCACTTAGGGTAGTTGATACCAGCCAGCCTGAGACAACTAATAAGATGATTTGTCATTATATCAGAAAATGGTTTACGGTATTTTTTTGTTGTTGTTAGGCAATCAGGGGGACACTGTAGGCACACCACATCTTTGGCACTCTGATGCAGAACATCTGTTACAATAACAATCATCATGAGGTACTCTGATGCAGACAATGGGTATTTTTCAAGTAATCAAGTAGCCTACTCATCTAACAAAATTAATAAAAGTCAGCATTATATAACCATGATGCAAACAATGCCTCTACAGATTCAATAACTGAGATAGCCTATACGACCCTAAAAAGTGCAGAGTCATGTCCCTCCCTGGTTGCCGGCTTTAAGGAGAGACTGACTAATCACACACAGACCCGTCCCACTATTCTGTTGACCACTATTGACTTGTATAAGAAGGGGGCTGCAATCCCTCCACACTCTTTCTCTCTCTCTCTCTCTCTCTCTCTCTCTCTCTCTCTCTCTCTCTCTCTCTCTCTCTCTCCTTCTTTCTTGTTCAGGCACCTTTAAATCCCAGCTTTTACAAGCAGAAAGGTCTGTGATAGGCTGACAGATTAGAGGCTGCTACAGTGCTACACTGACCCTGCAACTGCAACCAGTGGAGTTCTACAGTCAGCAGCAAACCGACATCATGATACCGTCTGTCACGCTCAACACCGGAGCAAAGATGCCTGTGTTGGGCCTGGGAACGTGGAGGGTAAGTCAAGACATTCAGTCTTTTGCTCGTATTCATTGTTTGTTCAAGGAGCCTCATGTTTCAGTGGTGCCTGTTGACTTGTTAGACATTATTTCAATAGTCTACTGACATATTAAGTCCCTCATATTCACAGCATGGTCTTTTACCAGTCACATGTAGAAATTCACATCTAAGGGGACTTTTATTTTCTAGCTGTAACATGGTCATTTACTTATTTGATTGATTTACTTTTTATTGACCAGAAAACATAGCTTATTTCCATTTTGGTCCTAGATGTAAATCTGTGGTCAAGGACTAGCTGGCATACATTTGGATAAGTGTGCAACTTTGTGTAACTTTCTCTGTCACCAGGGCTAATACAATACACAGGGACAGTACTTTTGTACTTGTACTCAAGTGCATTTTGAATTTACTTGTGACAGAGTATTTCTGAACTGTCGCTGGAGTAGTGGGAACGCCGACGTCGCCCCCTGCAATGTTGTGGCCCTCGGCTTGGTACCCTAGACATAATTCGGCCCTTGGGGAAAACTAATTGGGGAACCCTGCTCTATTCCAATGGTTCCAGGCAGAAGCGGGGAAGGTGAAAGAGGCCGTGATGGAGGCCATCTCTGCTGGCTACAGGCACATAGACGGTGCATTCGTATATGAGAACGAAGAGGAGGTGGGCGCAGGAATCCACGCCATGATGGACCAAGGCCTGGTCAAACGAGAGGAGCTGTTCATCGTCAGTAAGGTGAGTTGTGCAGAATGCAGCAGATTTTTTATTCTTGTATTTGTTTTACTGAGAATGAGGTTAGAAATAACTTTAGGATTACGCATATCTTTCTGAGGTTAAGATTAGGAATAGGGTTAGGTTTTGGCACTGTTTTACTGAGGTTAAGGTCAGGAATAAGGTTAGGTTTAACTGTTTAGGCATAGTTTATAGGTATATAAGGATATTAAAGGTGATACACCATGCATTTAAAAAGTATTTATGTCATATTGTTTATGTCCCAAAAACGTTTTTCAAAAGGTTTGAGGCTAAATTACCACTCCTGAATAGAGAGCCTCTCATTTTTGAATGGCTCTCAGAGCATTTTCAGCTGCAGTACCCCCCCCCCCCCCCCCCCCCATCTTTTTGAAGAAAAAAAATCTTCAAAAACGGCCGTTTATGACGTCACGAACGGCAGCAAATCTGGACAGCCTGTTTTGAGAACCCGTGGGATGCTTTTAACCTCCACCTTCCCAAAACCAGAGAAAGACACAACGGTCTGAAATGGGACTTTTTGAGGATAGAAGGTGCTAGTGGGACCCCAAAAAAAGGTTTTAAAATAGGAAAAGTGAATTTTCATGGTGTATCACCTTTAAGGATCTCAATGGAAAATAACAAATAAGCCTTGCCTTACCCGAGTTTCCTTTTAGTTGACATTGTATCAGTGAACTGTACTGTCATGAAACTGTACCTTTTCCTATCCAAAGCTTCTAATAAATACCTCAATGAATCAATCAAAAGGCATAAACCATCAGCCCAGGCCAGTTTCTTTCCGGCGACTCTTCTGGTATTCGTGTGCACATGTGGGAGCGCCAAAGCTGTCAGTCTGTGCACACAATTAGGAAACAAGCGAATTCTGAGGTAATTTGGGCGCCGCCACCGAACGCAGCGCAACGTCGGCAACGGAGCACCCTTCATTGATTAAAAAGGGAACATTCCCTGCGTTGACGATGACGCAACACCAAATGGCTGCAGTGGAGCCCTGGTGTTATTGTCTGACTTACGTTTTCCTGTTTAGTTTTTGTTTGATACTATTCCACCATTGTATAGTATAACCAAAGGGACAGATCTTTCTCTCTGCTCCTCTGGTTGTCCCAATAACGAAAAACACAGATTACCCGCCTTGTTATGTTTTTGTTTTAAATAGAACCTCCTGATGTCTAAACGAGAGGGGACAGATAATGTCAGTTTCAAGAGAATTACCTGGAATCCTGCTCAACACTGACGTGATGGAAGCATGAAATCGGTTATTTGTGTGTAATCTTGAAAGTGTAATGTCCTCCTTGGAAGCTTCAAAATGGTCTCATACTTAAACGCATTAAGCGTGGCAGTTGCCGAGCTTGTGTACTCAGAAGGGCAGAAGTTCTCACCCAAGCCTGCCCAGTCTGTGTCTCAAAGTGTCCCTAAGTGTCCCCCCCCCCCCCCAGTGCTCATCATGACCATCTGAGCAACCATTCGCTGGGTGAAACTGAATAACACTATAATGTATTGTACTGTATTATGGTTGCACTGCCAGCTTTGATCCCATTTCATTACTAAAGTACTGTATACAATACATACTGTGAGTCTGTGACTATACCAAACATCCGGAGAATTTGAGGCTTACCGTATTCTAATTCTAAATACTTTTAAATCCAGCCTGGTTTAACCCAGGCAGTTTTCTTTCCTCCACTGTCTTTTGCTACACATTTTCAGCATGTTTTGTTAATTCAGATATAGAATCATGGGCAGAAACAACACCTTAGTGGGATATAAAGATAAACTTGAACCTCGGAACTTACAATAGAGAAATAAAAATGCTGCATAAAACGTCTTTTGTGTTATACTACTTTTATGCTATTATGTTGATATACATTAAACCATATTTTATTCCTTCTAAGTTCCGAGGTTCAAGGTTATTTTTACTTTATTTTTATATTCCACGGGAGAATTGATTTGCAGCCAGTTTGCACTGCTTGCGCCACTCAAATCGAATTGAATACAGCCATTGTTTATTTGAAAATGCCCCAGTCAGGAGACGAGATGTCATAGTCTTCCGTGAAGCGACAGGCTTCGACTTCGAGGAAATACTGTTAACACATGCATGCACATGTCCTCCCTCCCTATGCAATTTTGAAACTATAAACTAATTTCCTTTTATATAGTTATGGTGCACCTTCCACATTCCTTCTCTGGTGAGGGGTGTGTGTGAGAAGACTCTCAAGGATCTCCAACTGGACTACCTGGACCTCTATTTGGTCCATTTTCCTATGGGCTTCCAGGTACAGAAGGAACCTATAAATGAAAATCACACCCGTGTGAAGTGGAGCTGTGTGTGTGTGTGTGTGTGTGTGTGTGTGTGTGTGTGTGTGTGTGTGTGTGTGTGTGTGTGTGTGTGTGTGTGTGTGTAGATCATGTGTACCGATTTTTGTGACATTTGAAGAAAATATGTAGGAAAAGGAGCAAAAAGTGTGTTTTGGAGAAAATTCAAGATGGCGGAAAATCTATCCTGGCGCAAATGGGCGTGGCCTATATGGGGAGATGCGTCTTGACCCAAGGAATCCAGGGAAAAAAGAATTTTAATTTTCCGATCTACGGTTCAAGAGTTACGGGGCAAAACGTAAAGTGGGCCGTTATAGCGCCACCATGAGGCCGAGTGATGTAATTATTTTTCGATTCATTCTTAAAATCATTATGAATCTCCTCTCCGAGGTTTGAAACTGTAGCTCCTATGGTTTACGAGAGAAAAATACTTGAAAGTGATTTCTTGCATTGTCCCATTATAAGTCAATGGGGACAATTAAGCGTCGTTTTTTGCCGATTACGTCGGCATGGTAAGGCGGATCGGAACGAAAGGTAATAGAACACCATTCCCGGCCGAGCCGCACATTTTGATGTATATATTGCGCCACCATCCAGTAAATGGTGCGGCACTAGTTACGCGCCGAAGTCAGGCTACATACAGACACACAGACAGACAGACACACACACAGACCCACACAGCCACGTATAGGGAGCTGCACACAGCTCCAAAAAGGTCAGGTATTTCTTTTCAACGGTGACACCATGTGGTGATGCAGGGTAGTTGCAGCCCAGAATATCTGCTCCTAAATCTAAGTGCAACACAGATGCAGGGTCCAGCAGAAATCTGTGGATTTTAATATTTTAAGTGGATGTCTGTGTATCAGTGAATGTTCCCTGATACCCTGCACAAAATGGCAACAGCATCACCACTTCTACTGCTACGAGCTATTGAAACAAAGAAACAACTTCAAGCTACTGGCTAAAAGACGAATCAGGCTAAATGAGGCCATGTATGTAATGTATAAAGAATGTTTTACTGTCTTCCCCTAAGATGTTATCTCCAACTCAGTGGCCTTGTGGTTAGAGTGTCTGCCCTGAGACTGGGTGGTCAGGGTTAGATCCCTGGTCGGGTCATACCAAAGACTGTAAAAATGGGACCCTGCTTGGCACCCAGCATCAAGGGTTGGATTGGGTGGGTTGATCACTACTACTGATTCCCGAGCGCGGCACGGCTGCAGCTCACCGCTCCCTGAGATGGGTCAAAGGCGGAGAACAAATTTCAAATTACAGCAATATATCTGACAAATAAAGATTATTATTAGATCCATAGATTATAATTATCTCTTAGGTCAATATTTATTGTCTCAACATCCTGGGCAGCTTAATCTCTTGCTCTGACCTTCTGTTGTTTGTGTTTGTTGTTTCTTCATGTGCAGCCAGGAGATAACCTATTTCCTCTTGATGAAGACGGCAAGGTCATTCCTGATGGCAGCAACTTCTTGGACACCTGGGAGGTAAGCAGTAAAGAGTAGATAGATAGATAGATACCTTATTTATCCCAAGGGGGAAAATCTGTTGCCCAGAGGCAGCACAGCAGTATAAGGTTATTTACAAAGTTACAGAGAAGTATGAAAAAGATAAAAAGAAAAAACAAGAACAGAGTACAGTAAGTACAGTAAGAGCAAGGTACAACAGGAAAGGGAACGAATAATATATATACATAAAGTGTCTTAAAGCACGACTATCAAAAAATAATACAGTGCCCAAATCAAAGTGACCATAACAGTCATGAGCAGAAATACTAAAAGAAAACTACTAACACAACCTAATAGTGCAGTGTCCAAAGGTCAGAGCGATAAAAACAACTAGCAAAAAAAAAAAGAATACAAATAAAAATAAACAAGAAAGGGTGATGCGGCAAGACGCACAAAAAAAACACCCTCCCTGGAAGGTCCTTGGAGGTCAAAGTCATCTGTAACAGTTGGGCTACTGAGTGTTTAATGACTGCTTTAGTAGGCTACACTCGTTACTGTGGAAAATAGCCAACAATAGCCTATAATGTTTATTATTATGATGATTATCCAGCGTCTATACTCTCCGCTCCGCCACACTGTGTGATCATCATCATCACCTCAAAAAGTATCAAAATGGTATCGTATCGATTCCCAGGTATCGAAAAAGGTATCGTATCGATTCAAAGGTGAACGATACCCATCCCTAGTGGTGACAGAGCAATAACAAATGTTATACAACAGAGGTGATTAAAATGAAACATCTAGTTGCTCAATATTCTAGTGCCCCTTTAAGGAATCATAGTGTTTAAAAGCATTACCCTCTGCTAATTCCAGCATTCTGTTTGTCCAGGCAATGGAGCAGCTGGTGGATGCTGGCTTGGTTAGAGCCATCGGTATCTCCAACTTCAACAAGGCGCAGATGGAAGCCATTCTAAACAAGCCAGGACTCAAGTACAAGCCGGCCACCAACCAGGTGACATTCAACACTCTTTAAAGCCAATAGGGCAGGGTTCCCCAATTAGTTTTCCCCAAGGGCCAAATCATGTCTAGGGTACCAAGCCGAGGGCCGCAACATTGCAGGGGGCGACGGTGGCGTTCCTGCTACTCCAGTGACAGTTCGGATATCGTCGTTGTCGGGTGAAAATCTTGTATGTCCAAAACCGTTCGTTTTGCATTTATCATTTCAAAAATGATTTAAACTAGTGAAAACAGCCAATCTACAAGCACAAAACGCCTCGCACCGCGAGGCGTTTTGTGCTTGTAGATCTGCTGTTTTCACTACTTTTGTGCGACGGCCTTGTTTGATGAAGCAGAGCTTTACTTTGCGAAAGAACGGACAAATTTTGAGATACAGGTTTTCCACCCGACAATGACGATATACTAGTTTTGTTGCTGCTCTTATACCACCATTATTACTGGGGTTGGTGGGGGCCAGACAATAGCCCCCCACGGGCCGCAAATGGCCCATGGGCCACCTATTGGGGAACCCTGCAATAGGGCATAGCAGTGGGTGGCTGTGGGTCAGGAGGTAGAGCAGGTTGGCCAATGATCAAGGGTCGGCGGTTCAAATCCCGGTTCCCCCTGTCCACATGCCGAAGAGTCCTTCAGCAAGACTCTGAACTCCTGGTTGCTTCCGGTGAGCAGGTTGGTGCCTTGCATGGTTTCCTCCGCCATCGGTGTATGAATGTGTGTGTGAATGGGTGAATGTAATGCACAATCTATGTAAAGCGCCTTGGAAAAATGGCGCTATACACATGCACCATTTACCATTTAGTGGGCGTGGTTTACTGGTGCCACAAAAAAATCTCCCATTCATTTTCCCCATAGACTTAAAGTAGATATTTATAACAATTATTTTACGCCTAGTACCAAGCCACCCTGGATCCTGGTGAATCAATGACCATAAAACCTTTGATTCTGTGAAAAGAAAAAAAGAAAAATCGCTAAACAAAGCGTATTTATTAAATGGTTTGTATTATTATTAAATATTCAAATATTTCTTTTCACAGAATCAAAGGTTTTATGGTCATAAAAAAATATATAAATATTTTTGTAAAAGTCTGGGGAAAATGAATGGGAGATTTTTTAGTGGCAGCAGTAAACCATGCCCACTGCTATGCTCTATATCAGGGGTTTTCAAAGTGGGTGACGGGGCACCCTGGGGTGCCGTGACGGCAGTCCAGGGGTGCCGCGAGATAATTTGATAATATTTGGAATTACAAAGTTATTTTCAGTCAGTTCTAACCAAAATGGCTATTATCTCAATGTTTTCTTCGCAACATAATCACTAAAGTATCGTTACTGTCGGGACGAAACCTCGTATCTACAAGTTTCAAATGTGTACGTCTTTTGGTAAAGTAAAGCCCTGCTTCATCATACAAGACTGTCGCACAAAACTAGTGAAAACAGACGATCTACAAGCACACAACGCCTCGCGATGCGAGACGTTGTGTGCTTGTAGATCGGCTGTTTTCACTAGTTTATAGATGATAAATACAAAACGAACGGTTTGGACATATAAGGTTTCCAACCGACAACGACGATATGCTATAAATATAAGGTGCTGGGAGTGAAAATTATAATGTAGGGGTCCCTCGGATTAAAGAAATATTTATGGGGTGCCCTGAGACAAAAAAGTTTGGGAAGTCATGATGAAAGATCATGCCACGTTACTGACATTGAGTGACCATGTCTCTCTCTAGATTGAGTGCCACCCATATCTGACACAGGAGAAGTTGATCAACTACTGCCACTCACAGGATATCTCAGTCACAGCCTACAGTCCCCTGGGGTCGCCTACCAGACCTTGGTGAGAGATGGCGAATGACTGGCCAAGCATGTTGTGTAATGTCACATTGTTTTGCGTTATGCTATAGTACAGCGGTTCCCAAACCTTTTTAGCCTGTGACCCAAAAGAGAAATGAGACATTTGCATCGCTTTGCACCACGTTGTGAGCTTGTAGATCGGCTATTTTCACTACTTCTTAAACATTTGTTTTCTAATTTATAGAATTTCTTAGATTTTTCTTTTATTTAGTCATGAAATTACTTAGAAAAATCATTGCATTTTTTTGGTTTTGGTAAAAAATGTTTTGAAAATATTTTGAAATAATAATAATTAAAAGAAAAATGTAGTTATCCAAAAATTAAGGGACCCATAAAAATGTTAAACAGTGCTATAGTACACTCTGATCTGCTAAGCTGTATATGTTGTGTCATGTCCACCTTTTTCTTTTTTCCAAAAGGGCTCAGCCCGATGAACCTACTCTGCTCGAAGAACCCAAGATCAAGGCCATCGCTGAGAAGTACAACAAAACCCCAGCACAGGTACAGTAGTAGAGCTAAGCAGAAGTAGCAGTATTCTAAGGCCATGGCTACACAGAGCTGGATATTTCTGAAGCTAGACATTTTTTTGTGCTGTTGGGGCTTGCAGCCACATGAAGCTGGATATTTCGGTCGTGAAGCTGGATATTTTTTTAACCGGATAAATAAGTGAAGACATTGAAAAATATCTGATTCACTGGATCCGTGTAGACAGGGAACCCGGATATCTCTGAAGACTTTACTGTGTGTGTGCTTGTTAGACCTAGATATCTTTGTCGTGTGGACCTAGATATTTTTCTATGTGGATATCTGAAAAACCGGGATATATGCAATATCCAGCTCCGTGTAGACCTAGATATTTTTCTATGTGGATATCTGAAAAACCAGGATATATGAAATATCCAGCTCTGTGTAGCCATGGCCTTAGTAGTTGCTCAATGCCTTGAGGCTGTGTAGCTTAATAACATCCCTAACTGTTATCACACATGCAAAGGATCTTTACAGAAACATAATCAACGTACGTTTTCAAGCCGAAGCTGGCATTTCTCGCTGTTTACATGGTTGGGATATATGATGGGTTCTTCTGCCAATTATAAAATGTAGTTATTTTGTTTCTCCACACAAGGTTCTTATCCGGTTCCATATCGAGAGGAATGTGATCGCCATTCCCAAATCTGTGACGCCACATCGAATCAGGGAGAATTTCCAGGTAATTCACCATGCAGTCACATTGTGGAACAAAAACCCTGATGGGGGGACGTTTTTCACAAGAAAATCCTTTTTATCCGAATAATGTCTGCCCATTGTGCAGAATATATTCTTTACTGCTGATCGGAAACAATTATCTGCCCAGAGATCTTAAGAATCTCAGACATTATTCACACAAATCTCCACAGACATTTACCACGCACCAGGACTACAGAACCGCCCATCTCCCCCCATATGCCCATATATGGGTATTTAACTGAGAATTATACATCTCCATATATGCACTCTACTTGATTGATTGATTGATTGAAGACTTTATTAGAAGTTTGCATTGGAAAAGGTCAACTAAAAGGATAAACACACACAGATATAGACATCTCCTTATATGGACCTTAAAGGGACACAGGCAGACGGACAGACTCAATGTATGAGAACAAGAGATTCAGCAGATCATCTCTCTCTCTCTCTCTCTCTCTCTCTCTCTCTCTCTCTCTCTCTCTGGCTGTCTGTCTGTCTGTCTGTCTGTCTGTCTGTCTGTCTGTCTGTCTGTCTGTCTGTCTGTCTGTCTGTCTGTCTGTCTGTCTGTCTGTCTGTCTGTCTGTCTCTCTCTTTCTCAGGTGTTTGACTTCAAGTTGACTGAAGAAGACATGAAGACCATTCAGAGTTTTAACAGGAACTGGAGAGGTTTCCCCATGAGCTGGTGAGTGGACAACTGGACATACTGTACTGTACCAAAATACAGTATAATTTATATAATGCCTTATGGATGTGGATGTATTTGTGCAAGTAACATCTGACATTCGTGTTGTAGAGATTTCTTTAGCTTTTTCTGCCTTTATTAGTGAACAGTAGACTGACAGGAGTCGAACCCGCGACACGCCGTCAGGCCTAGGTTCTTGGACCGCTAGACTAGCCGCCCAGGCCAGAGATTGTTTGCCAGACCCATGAAATGGGTAGGCCTACATAAGCAAATGTCGGTCTGTCCGGGTTTTCTATATAAAGGGTATATATGATGATGACATGATGATGACATGCCTACAAAAGGCATGATGTCATAAATGATGATGACAGACAGGGGGTCTTGCACAACCAGGTTGACCTGGTCTAGTTTTTAATAGGAACTTCTCTGGAATGATGCAACTTGGTAATGAATTCCCCACCCGGTTATGCAATACACCTTGTCACGGTTGTCAGATTACCCGCTGTTTGTGTCCCTTTAGTCCCCATATACAGTATTTGTGTCCGTTGTATGGAAAGCTCTGTATCTGCCTGTGGCCCTTTTATGCCTAGGCTTATGGAGATCTCTGTATCTGTCTGTCCTTTTCCATTTTATGCCCATATACGGAGATCCCTGATGTCAACAGTATATGCCCAGATATCTAGTTGCCCAGAACCGCTGATCCATCTAGGTTACATATACGTATATACGGGCATGCCCAAATATGGGTATATCGGTTGGATCTGCGTCCTGGACAACTGGATCTCCATATACTGTATACATATATACTCTATATGGGCATATCGGTCAAATTGGCAGTTCTAGACAACCGCATATCCCAACGACTCTACACTGGGCGCCATACTCCCTCGAGTCCTCGCCAATGAGTACGCAGCGTTTGAAGTCCGTCCCATATATGCGCATGACCATATATGGGCATATCTGTTGGATCAGTGGCTCTGGACAACCGGGTCTCCATATATACATACAGTATATCGTTCAGATTCAGGTGGTTGGACAAAGCCTATCTGACTGCCTCAACACCGGGCTATGGCACTCCTCCTCAGGAGGTGAGCAAGCTTGTGGTTGCACGCAAGTAATGCATTCGGCTACGTATGTAGGTAGGTGAGTAGGTACTAGGTAGGAAGGTAGCTGTGTGGTTTAAGCCCATAGCCCAGGGGTGGGCAACTTTGATGATGGAGAGGGCCACTATATTTTCACTCCAGAGGGCCACAATGCATATACAGTCAAAAATAGCAAAAATAGCCGATCTACAAGCTCAAAACGCGCCGCAGTGCGACGCATTTTGAGTTTGTAGATCTGCTATTTTTGCTATTTTTTAATTGGAATCCAGAATTCTTTTTAGCATTTTTTTGTATTGGAATCCTGAAAAGTAACATTCTTACCGGTATTTAATTTCAAATGCATTTATATTCACTTAACTTTATGAACTTAAATACAAATAAATTGGACATAAAAAAAGTAATTCGTAAAAAAAGTAAAAAAAAAAGTAATTACGCTACTAATATAGATTGAAGTCATTAAAGCGGATCATGTTTGCATGTTTACAATTGTAACAGCTGAAATCAATAATATTTCAGTATTCCGATATTAACCTGAGGGCCGCATTAAGTGAAGGTGGGGGCCGCATGTGGCCCCCGGGCCGCCAGTTGCCCATGTATGCCATAGCCCAATCAGGGACCAGCATTTCTGGCAACATCATCATTAACAGCCAATGAGGGACCAGCATTCCTGGTGATGCCAGTGGTGAGCACACCTCATGGCGCGCTCTGCTGGCGCACAAGTAGGCCATACATGGCCTATTTGTGCACAAGGCGCAAGTTGGCACCTCGACAGAGTGCAGTTCTAGTTCTAATCTACCTTCCTCTTCTGTTCACTACAGGGGCTCAAACCACAAAGATTTCCCACTGAATGCAGAATACTAATTCATCAGAGGCTTGACTGCATTGAGGACTGAAGACCAGACTCTGAAGTTCTGTCAGTTTTGCAAGACAACAGTCAGAGAAAATAGCAGATCTATAAGCTCGCATTGAGATGCTTGGTGAGCTTGTAGATCAGCTATTTTTGGTGGAGAGTTTGTTATAGGGGTGAGTGGAAAAAAGAGCGGATCAAGTATAAAGCTCTCGGTGACCCTGGTCAAGTACGTTTATAGGGTTAAAGGACGTTTTTAATTCCTAGCTCAACCTTCAAAAAGTGTTATGTATTGGGGCGCCTGGTGGCCTAGTGCAGGGATACTCAAACTTCTGAACCGGTGGGCCACATTACAAAAATGTCAAGGGGCCGTGAGCCAGTTGATGAAATTACTTGATAACTTCTCTTTTATTTGCTATATTTCCACATAACTTAGGACAAGTGCAATGCACATTATTTATGGCTTGTAATTCCGTTTATATTCTGTCAATGTCACAATTTGTAATCAAAGTAATTTCTCTCTTTTATAATAATTATGCGCAATTAGCATATTCCACACAAACACTAAAACAAACTAATGTACATTTGTCTGGGTTGATATCTGTCTGCCTGCTATCAAGTGGGATAACATTAAAGATAGCTGAGCACATCTCTCTTTCAATTGCTTCACAATGTTATTCATGACTTGGCCCACATTCAACACAAATGGCTTTTTACAGAAAATAAACTGATTTAGTAATGGCTATTGCTAAGGAAAATAAAATCAAACAATACTTAAATTCGATTCCCAGACTTTTTAGCTACCAAATGGCTAATGATGGAGTTGTTAAAGTGATCCCTGGCTAATACGACAAATATGCCTTAATACATTATAATTGTCCTCTATAACTACAATGTAAAATTAAAAACACCTTAAATATTTTATTTCTTCTAGAAATAGCTAATCTTTCACTCAACAGGGGAAATGCCTGTCGCAAGTTGATGATGTCATGAATGTCATGTGTGATCTATCCTTATGGAATTTATGGCATGCATGTGCAAATAAAAACAAACTTATACTTCCTATGGTTAATATGAGCATCAAATAAATATTTCAAATGTGTTTTTTGCACATGCATGCCATAAATTCCATAAAGATATATCACACATGACATTTATGACATCATCAACTTGCGACAGGCATTTCCCCTATTGAGTGAAAGATTAGCTATTTCTAGAAGAAATAAAATATTTAAGGTGTTTTTAATTTTACATTGTAGTTATAGAGGACAATTATAATGTATTAAGGCATATTTGTCGTATTAGCCAGGGATCACTTTAAGTAGAGCTACAGTAGGCCTACATCTCTCTTTAATTTAATTTGCAGGCATACAATGTTGTTTTGGGTATGCTAATTGGTCAGGCAGAGCCAATGGTAAAAAAAAGGGGGGAAAAAATCGGCGAAAATCGGCGATTTCAATGGCTGCTTTCAAGATGTTTTGGCCATTATCTCTGGAACGGAAGGTCCAATCTGCTCAGTTTAAAGCTTGTTGGATGTGTGACTTCGAGGACTTTAAACTGGTGGGCCACTCAAAATTGGGCCGGAGTTTGAGTATCACTGGCCTAGTGGACCAGGCGCATACCATATAGGCATTGCCATTTCGGCATCAATGCCTGTCGGCGTCGCAGGTTCGATTCCCGATCCGGCCGACCTTTGCCGCATGTCACTCCCTGTCTCTCCCCCATTTCCTGTCAGTCTACTGTCCTATCCAATAAAGGCAAAAAGCCAAAACAAATCTTAAAAAAGAAAAAGAAAAAAAGTGTTATGTATTGTACATACAGTATGCAGTGCACACATAAGTAGATCTCAGCCTACATTCTTAAATGCCATCAATATTGAAACACTATTTAGAAACACTATGAGGCTAGTTATAGGTAATTCACCCTTTTGAAAGTAACTACGATTAGATTTATGTTATCTACATTTTCAAACTCCAATTTTAGTTTGACACAGAAAACAAAATCTCAACACAATAAACAGGAAAATGGTTGATGTTGACAATGGACAATGACATGTAGCCTATACAGCAGTAACTCTGGTTTGGTTCTTTAAAGATGGCACAAACATTCCTGGCATTTAATAAGCTTAAATGTTTCTTAAGCAAGTGCCTGACTAATTTGCTTATATTATTGTTCGTCATTCAGGTTTTCGTGACACTGTGATAAAATAAATATATATATATATATTTTAAAAACCTGAATGTCTGATGTATGTTTAATACCGACTTTCCCCATTTCAGACCTAGATATATTTTAGATCTGTGTTGTACACACACAAAACCAGACTTGAGAATAAGAACTAGAACAATGTGCTCCACTGGATACAGGTTTCCGCCAGGCCAGGTAGAAGTAGTCAATCTTAGCCAATCAGGAAGAAATATCTGACAGCTATATCATGGTCAATATCATCAGTATTGTACAAAAATAGCCAGTGAAAATAGCCGATCTACATGCTCACAACGTTGCATCGAAATGCGTTGTTGTGAGCTTGTAGATCAAAAAGGTTTCACATTTCACTATTTTTAAACAGTTTGCCGATAATTAAATGCCCCAAGTATGTATTGATTATTGATCGAGTATATGATGAAATTGTTGACAATCAATTATTTTTAATAATCGATTAAATTGATTAGTTTGATTGACTGTTGCAGGCCCTAATGTGAACTGGGTTAATTTCATAAGTAGCCCAGAGCTTCCTCTGGGAACTCAGAACATCTGTGGGAACATGCAACAAAGATGTGGAACAAAGATAATACACTTCCTATGTACTGTAATTCTATGAACTTTATGTTCATACTGTAGGTTTTCACATTGAAATGGTCAAAGCAGGAACAAAAACGAGCACACACACACAGTTCATTTAGCCGGCTGCACGACTCAAGAAGACTCACAATATGGAAAAAATTGCCGTCCTTCTGGTAGGCTACTTTTTGAGCCGTGCTCCTGGAACAGGAGCTATAGCTCCAACCAGGCCTGGAATTTTGTCATTTTAGGGGCAAGGCTACTTGGCCTTTAGTGTTGTCCATTTTTTGAGGGCACAAAGGCGAAATGCCAGGGCAGGAAGGCCATCAAATAAAACAATACTTTAGTCCATTGAAAATATGTGTTGAATTTAAGGTTTAAGGATGATAACCTAATCTGCAGTGAAATAGATAATGGTATTTACAATCTGATCCATGCTCAGCCCTGCACCAATCAAAGTCACTGGATTGGTTTAAAGATGGGGGACTCAGACTCTGGGGAGTTATTATTTCAGAATCTCAACAAAACAAAACAAAAACACTGGTGTCTACATGACAAGAAAGAGACTGCGGTGTCTACTGTCTACATATTTATAGGAAAGAGACAGAGGAGAAAGTGGAACAGTCAGCTGGGGCATTAAGGCCACTGTGGCCTCAGGTCATCCCATTGGTTTGAGGGGCACAAGGCCAAACTGAGGGGCAACGGTGGCCATGGCCTTCATGGCCTCCATGAAATTCCTGCCCTGGCTCCAACATCTGGCTTTGTGGGGAAAACCTGTTCAAAAATGTCCAGGGCTTAAGTAAACTAAAGATTGGCTACATCATGCATATATATATGGCCTACACCCACATCCTGGCAAAAAAACGTCTCAAAGTTTATTGTGTAAAATACCCAGGCAAAAACTGGGGCAAAAAAACGTGTTAAAAACGTCCAGGAATCAAAGTTTGTTGTACACCAGGGTCCCATTGTATTCGTTTTACTGAGGTTAAAGGGGTATTTCACTTTCAAAAAAACTTTTGGTAATTTTATCATCTAATCAGGCTTTTATGAACACCCTGAACAGTTTTTAATTAGCTTGATTGAATATTTAGATATTTGATGTAAATGTTACCAGGCCCTCCAGGCCCAGGGCCTCTCCCCACACACACCCATTGTAACTTCAAACTTCATTTTAACCATGATAGATTCATTAAAAACACACATTATTTTTTCTGGTGACTCATACTACCCTACTAATATGTGAGCAGGCCGTGTTTTTTCGATAACATTTTTCATTTATTTTCAATAATATATTTTTTTGTATTTCATTTTTTCCATTTTTCCAAATAATTATTAAAAATAAATTAAAAAAGTTATCGAAAAAACACGGCCTGCTCACGTATTAGAAAGGTAAAATGAGTCTCCAGAAAAAATAATGGGTGTTTTTAATGAATCTATCATGGTTAAAATGGAGTTTGAATTTACAATGGGTGTGTATGTGGAGAGAAGCCCTACCACTGCTCCCTGTTGAAAGTGGAATATCCCTTTAAGGTTAGGAATACGTTTAGGGTTAGGTAAAGTTTTACTGACGTTATATTACATTTAGGAATATAATATAAAGTTTGGTATAGGCATAGTTTTACTGAATTATCAGAATATTCAACTCCAACGTAAAATCCATCCTTCTTTGTGGGTCAGAGACTTGGAGAATCACAAAGATCACAATGAATAAAGTGCAAATCTTCATCAACAAATGTCTCAGAAGAATCCTGAATATTTACACTGGGCGGAAAAGATCAGCTACAACGATCTGTGGATAAAAACTTAAAATAAAACTGTCTGCAGCAGATGAAATTGGACGAAGAAGAGGGTGTTGGATCAGGCACACACTGCGCAGGCCAGAGTCAAAAACCACCAGGTAGGCTCTGACCCTCACTTAAGGGGAAGAGAAATGTGCCTCTGGCCAGCCAAAACACATCTGGTGGCGAGATCTCCAGGCAGACACCAAGAGACTGGGATCTACCTGGTTGCAGATAGAAAAGTGACTGTGAACTCTTTGGGCCCTATTATGATCCAGGTCTTATGCCTTATGCCTTAACTTCTTTGCCTTTTTTTACTATTTTGTTTTTGTTTTTTAAATATTTCAAATAGCTGATCTGCAAGTTCACAATGTGCAGATGTAGATCAGCATTTGAAGTATTTACAAATGTTTTTCAAAATAGTGAAAAAAAGGTAAAGAAGTCAAGGCATAAGGCATAAGACCTAGATCATAATAGGTCCCTTTATCTGGTTGTCCGTTGTCGACGGCCTATACCCTAGTAGGGGTGTAAGTAAGTAAGTAGTAGCCTAAGTAAGTTATCAATAGTTTTACAGGATGTTACGTGGAATACTTGGACTGTTCCGAGGTCGCCGGATTTGACCCGGGCGAGCATTCACATGTATGACCAACAAAAACCATAAATCCTACATTCTGTACTTAGTTAACCCTAACCCTAAGTAAACCCTACTGTACTTAGCGGTAGCCTGGGACGGCTTCCAATTTCGGGCTTTTGATCCGGTCGGGAGCGGATGGGCTCCTACGTCATTTTGTATTCAAAACGGACTACAGTTTGGCAGGAAACACCAAATCGGAAACAGTTTTAACCGGTTTTAACCCGTACTTGCACATGCGCTAACTACTTGCGCATGCGCCATGCGCTAACTGGGTTGAAACTGTTTCCGATTTGGTGTTTATTCCTGCCAAAGTGTAGTCCGTTTTGAATACAAAATGACGTAGGAGCCCATCCGCTCCCGACCGGATCAAACGGCCCGTTTAGTAAATGAAGACGAGGTTAACTTAGCGGTAGTTGACCGGGTTGCAGGGTCCCAGCTAGGGGGCTCCACGTCCACAAGTAGGCCTATTTCCTTCTATACCAAATCTCTGCCACAATAAATAGCACGTCTAAGCATGCAACAAATAATAATAAAAAAAAACATAAAATAATGGAATGAACTTCTCAAATGTTCTACTTTTAACTTTTTTTTATTTTATTTTAGCTATCATTCCTCTCTTTTGTCTTTTGAACGTCTAGGCCTAGACCTATGAATGTATCCACGAGTTTCCAACGCCCCATAGTGCATTGCGCAAACGTCTGCATCGAGGTTCCGCCGCCGATTTACAAGCTCACAACGGGTTGCATCTGCGACGCGACGTGAGCTTGTATGTCTGCTGTTAAACCCGGAAGTTTGGTCCTGATAGTCTCCAGTAAGCGAGTTTAGAGACTCTAGGCTTGCTAAGGGAAACCACGCCCCGCACTCATTTTTGAAGCTTGTGATTGGCTGAACCGGAGGTTGGGAGCGCTCCGTTGTAGTCACTTGGACCGCGCGAGGTGCACCAAAACCCAATTATCATTGCGTTTATCGTGCGCTTGCCCAGGCCTTACGGCCTGGGCATAAATAGAACGATTGCATTCACCACGGCTTCGTAACTCGCCTTCGCGCCGCTTGCAATGTCGTGGACAATAACTGAAAACGAGCGCTCCTTCCCTTAGCAAGCCTAGAGTTTCTAAACTCGCCTCCAGTAAACCCCCGGGGAAACTTGTGGATAGTGTATTTATTAATCCATGATTTGGCTCTCTGGTATTTAATAACCTCGCCCACCAGGCTTTCTGAGAAAAAGCCTGGTGTTCGTTCACAACAGCCCGTTTGGTTTCCGCCTAGAGCGCGGAAACCACTAGAAGAAGCGGCGTCGCTTTGATTTGGTTCCCTCCGTTTGTTTCCCCAATCCCTATTAAAATGCTCCAGTAGCCTAGTGTAGTCTTGCCAGTCGCTAAAAGTTGGACTAAAAGATGCACATACCAAACGAATTTTTCAAAAGCAAAACTACTCTGCATCAAGGAGTTTATTAGGTAGGCCCTAAAAGCATGTCCTTGAGCGCAGGGGAATATTTTGGGTTAAAACTGAATCCGGTTTGATCTTTCCGGCAAATTGTAGTCCTTTGAGTACTACAACATGACGTTTTGTGGTTTCCGCTCCAGACCGGTTACAGGCCCGAAAAGTGAAGTGATCCCAGACTAGGTATTTAAAGTTGTACTATGTAACTTTTTTTATAAAACAAATCTTAAAATTCTCCTAACTATTAAATCACAAAAGTTTTAGAAGATCCGCGCCGTGAATTTCAGCCTGTAAAGCCTTCTCTATATGTAAACTGAGATCCTTGCCGTGGACCGGATCTCGCGCCAAAATTGCGTCATCACACTACCGGCCAATCACAGCGAGGGTTATACAACTGCCGGCCAATCACAGCGCATCTTGAAGTGGGGTCGCTATGGCAGCCATATTTGTTGTCGCCCGTTTGTACCATCCCTTCTCTAGGTAATTTCGCCTACCAGGCAGGGTGAAGGAGTCCGTATCTCTGGAATTACTGAACGCACAGGAACAAGGGACCCCTTAAAAGATAGATCTCAGCGAGGTGGAGGCAGACGCGGGGGTCTGAAGGTACGAAAAACGGACGAAAGACGCGGACGCGACCGCGGTTTGCTATAGGGCTAATGACCACTAGTTGGGCAACTTACACAGTATGGCTTTAATATTAATTTCTGTCCAAATGTGATTGGATGGTGGCACCATGACCACGCCCCCAAAAGGCAACAGACAGTAATCGATCGACGATGCTGTCGAGTGCCGACCAGGCAGGCAGCACGCATTCTCTCTCTCTCTGCTAGTCAGTGAGTGCACACACACACACACACACACACACACACACACACACACACACACACACACAGTGACACACTTTCACGAGAGGTGCTGCTGCTGCTGTGACAAAAACCTGCGTGTTCTCGTCCTTTGGAGCAACAACAATGGCAACAACATCAGTGAAACTCAACACCGGAGCACTAATGCCCGCCGTGGGCCTCGGGACGTGGAAGGTGAGCCCATGAATTCCACTGAAAAACCTTTAAAGACAGATTAGTCCTTCTTGTTTGCGTGTAGGGCTAAAGTACAGTGGGCTTATAATAATTCGTAGCACGACGTTGTGCGTTGCCTTATTTGTACAATACATTGTAAGTATTTGTAACTGTCCATATACGACGGAGGGATTTATTTTCGTAGTTAAAGTCACATTAATATTTAATAACCCCCTATAGTTGTTTTTAAGTTGTAGTTTCTTCAGCTGGCTGAGGGCTCACGAAATGTTGCACCGTTAACGCCAAATGCGTTTTAGTTTGACAGTTGTATTCTGATCTGCTGTGAGATAATTAGGCTATATATTATGTATCCTTCTGCAGCTACTTCAAAACAGTGGGGGAAAAACTACTTGAAAGTAAAAGTATTAATACTGCACTGTAGTACTTACAAGTAAAAGTCAGGAATTCAAAATGTAGGCCTACTTGAGTAAAAGCATCAAAATGTATTTAGTACCAAAAGTAGAAAGTATACTCATTACGCATCTACTGTGAGCTTTGTTTGGCTATTTTCAAATGGTCGTAATTTAGGGTTTAATGTTTTGTAATAATAATCCAAATCTATAAAGTAACTAAAGTTTTCAAATAAATGTAGTGGAGTAAAAGTACACTATTTGAATCTGAGATGTAGTTGAGTAGAAGTAAAAGTATTGGAAATTGGAAACACTCAAGTAAAGTACAAATACCTCAAAAGTACAGTATTTGAGTAAATGTACTTATAGTTACTTTCCACCACTGATATTTAGACGTCAAACCAGAGGGTATGTCATGTGAGCTCACTGAACTGAGAACAGACAGGAAGGGGTCTGGTTCCATGAAAGATAGAATTACTGTTTCACTGAAATGACAACTTCCACTGTGCACTGTAAATGAAGCCACTGCATGCAACTGAGAAAGCCTATTTTTAAGTATTTTTTGTATTTTGTACAATTTGTAGCACATGACACACACACACACACACACACACACACACACACACACACACACACAGTATGTAGCCTATTGGTCACTCTGGATAAGCGGATCAGTCATTTGAATCTGTGGTAAATGTTGCAGTAAATGATACATTTTAGATTGTTTTGTTGTGACTGAAAGACGGAAGTAAAAAATAAATGGTAAATGGTGCATTTATATAGCGCTTTTATCCAAGGCGCTTTACATAGATTGTGCATTACATTCACCCATTCACGCGCACATTCATACACCGGTGGCGGAGGAAACCATGCAAGGCACCAACCTTCTCACCGGGAGCAATTAGGGGTTCAGAGTCTTGCTCAAGGACTCTTCAACATTAACTCAGGGGGAGCCCGGATTCGAACTAGGAACCCTTCGGGAACCCTTCGTGCTCTAATAACGGTTTCTCTACCCCTGAGCTATGCCGCCCCAATAAATACGACTCAAGCAAAAAATATTTAAACCCACGTTTATGCCCACTTATAAAGTCTCCCCCAGGCAAAGTGACCGAGGCGGTGAAAGCGGCCATCTCTGCAGGCTACAGGCACATTGACGGGGCTTTCGTCTACCAGAACGAGGCTGAGGTGGGCGAGGGCGTCCAGGCTATGATCAAAGATGGCGTGGTCAAAAGAGAAGCCCTTTTCATGGTCAGCAAGGTAAGGTTATCATGTGTGGGGGAGTGTGCATATTAGTGCTGCTCTGCCAAATGTAATGGATGCAACCAGGGACGTGCTGGGTCCCTGATTCAGCCCGGGAAAAAGAGTTGGAGAGACTCTCATTGTGCGCTATAGAGAGAGATCTCTATAGCGCTGCTGCTACTCAAAGATTCGTGACAAAGTGACAGTGGGCCAATTACATGAGTTATATTTCGTTGTTGTCGGGTGGAAACCTAGTATGTCCAAAACCATTTGTTTTGTATTTTATCATTTTTAAAATGATTTAAACTAGTGAAAACAGCCGATCTACAAGCACACAACGCCTCGCGGTGCGAGGCGTTTTGTGCTTGTAGATCTGCTGTTTTCACTACTTTTGTGCGACGGCCTTGTATGATGAAGCAGGGCTTTGCTTTGCGAACAAATTTACAAATTTGAAACTTGGAGATACGAGGTTTCTGCCCGACAGTGACGATTTACTTTGTTGGCCGCCCAGCCCCCAAAATGGAATGAAGGCCGACATTTTATTATTATTTTTTTCCTAATGGCCGGCCTGGACCGGCCGGGAAGGAACCGTCCGTTCGAGAGTTGTCCCGCTTTTCTCAATGGCCAGCACGTCCCTGGATGCAACCTGAAATGCTTGCTTTTTTTAACGGGCTATGGCCAGATGAACCAACGGCGTGGAAGTTGCCCCTGCACACTTGCTGTTCACTTATTTTCCTTGATAATTAAAGTGATGATGCCAGATGCGTTGGTAACCGGGAATTTGCGGGGGGGCCGTTCTTGTATTTGTTTTCCTCGGGATAAGGTTAGAAATAAGTTCAGAGTTAAGCCCTTTGCACACAGGACAGTTGTGTTTCTTCCGTTTGCTGTATGAATAAAACGCATTGGATTTGGTGTGCAATGCTGTGCGGAATCGGCGCTGCGGATCCCAAAAGGAGTCATAAAAGGAGTGATGAGTTTTTTTTTGTTTTTTTTTTATCCCACGGTTTTTGTAACCCATTTTTCTCATCCGGTGACTACCTGTAGTCCTGGTTTCCGCTCTCCCCCTGCCGCGCCAGGGGACATTGGGGAGCACCCGGCTGGCTAGGGGGAGGTAGTATAGAAACCAGGACTACTGCATGTTTTTGTGTGAGGGCCTATGCCCAAGGAGACATGGGGAGAACATGCAAACTCACCACAGAAAGTGATGAGTTTTTTACCGCATGCGACAAGACACACAAATCGAACTGGGTTCGATCGAGAAAAAATGCACGGCCGCAGCCACTCGTCGCACGGCTAATTCGGATCCGGTGTGCATGAGGTTGTAGAGAATCATTGTTTTCTTTTAAAAAATGAAATTGTCCGTTTTATCCGTGCGGATAAACGCGCCTGTGTGCAAAGGGCTTTAGGCAGAGTTTTACTGAGGTTAAGTTTAGGAATAGGGTAGGTTTTTTCACCGTTTTACTGAGCTTAAAGGGATATTACACTTTCAAAAAAAAATTAGGTCTAATCAGGCTTGTATGAACACCCTGAACAGTTTTTAATTTGCTTCATTCAGTATTTAGATATTTGATGTAAATGTTACCAGCTCCAACACGCCCAGGCCCTCTCCACATACACACCCATTGTAACTTCAAACTCCATTTTAACCATGATAGATTCATTAAAAACACACATTATTTTTTCTGGTGACTCATAATACCCTCCTAATACGTGAGCAGACCGTGTTTTTTCAATAACCTTTTTCTTTTATTTTTAATAATTCTTTGGGAAAATGGAAAACATTAAATACAATAATATTTTATTGAAAATAAATGAAAAAAGTTATTGAAAAAACACGGTCTGCTCACGTATTAGGAGGGTATTATGAGTCACCAGAAAAAATAATGTGTGTTTTTAATGAATCTATCATGGTTAAAATGGAGTTTGAAGTTACAATGGGTGTGTGTGGGGAGAGGGCCTGGGCGTGTTGGGCCTGGTAACATTTACATCAAATATCTAAATACTGAATGAAGAAAATTAAAAACTGTTCAGGGTGTTCATACAAGCCTGATTAGACCATACAATGACCAAAAGTTTTTTGAAAGTGTAATATCCCTTTAAGATTGGGAATATGGTTAGGCTTGGACATAATTTACTGAGGTTACGTTGAGGATTACCAGTTAAAGACATCCAGGGCAACTGTCTTTTGAGGAGAGTGTTCTGGTATTCCATGCACTTGGTTGTTGGGTTGACGGCCTCTTTTGACATCCTGTTTTCTCTCAGCTGTGGTGCACCTTCCATGAAAAGTCTCTAGTGAGGGGAGGGTGCGAGAAGACCCTTAGCGATCTCAAACTGGACTACCTGGACCTCTACCTGATACACTGGCCCATGGGCTTTAAGGTACAGTATGTACATTCACTATCCTCACGATAGCATGTTTGGTTGGCTGGCACGCTAACTCGCCTGCTCTGCGGAATCGCCACTTTCAACAGTCTGCTTTCTAATGACTGTACTGATCACGGTCCACCGTTTCGATCCGCATTGGGACACTCTATTCGCTGCTTGCTCCTCTTCGCTCCGGTCGCGGCATTGCGGTGCGATAGCCGGAGGACAAACGGGTAACTAGTAACTTTGTTTTTTGTTTTTGTTTGTTTGTTTAATCAATTTTTACTTTTATTTCTTTGCCCAGAATATCTGTGTGTCAATCATGTTGACCAAGGCTTCATGTGTTGTATGGCTGTTATTGGGTTGTTTATCTTTTTCTAAACGCCTCAATGGAGAGGTGCCTTCACTGAGCCAAAACATGTATCACTCCGATGCTTCTGGTCGTGCTACGTCTGCACTGTGGATGGACTTCAAGCCGCAGGGCCCACAACAACCTGACTGTTTGAAACGAATCCTCCCGTATGCTTTAATTCTTTTGGAGAATATAGCATTTGGTCCCCTGTGTAAGGGACTAAAGGACGCACCCTCTT
This sequence comes from Nannobrachium achirus, assembly GCF_963921795.1. NCBI lineage: Eukaryota > Metazoa > Chordata > Actinopteri > Myctophiformes > Myctophidae > Nannobrachium > Nannobrachium achirus. The sequence goes on from NC_137830.1 coordinate 48,704,287, forward strand.
CTAACTTTCATGGGTCAACTCGAATGCTTAAAAGGGTGATATCTAGGCTTATGATTTTATTGATGTTGTTCATCTCAGGAAATGTTCAACTAAATCCTGGCCCGGTCTCAAGCCCAGAAAACCTCCTGTCTACTCCTCTTCCAGTTGTATCTACTCCTTATGATTTCAGCTGCAGAAATGGTCTGGGGTTCCTGCACTTTAATGCTAGGAGTATGGTGCCCAAACTTGATAAGCTTAGTACTTGGTTTGAGACAGCTAAACCTGATGTTGTTGCTATATCGGAGACGTGGCTGAAACCCACCACACCAGATAATTTGCAGTTTCCTGGTTTTAATCTATTTAGAACTGATCGGAAAGGTAGATGTGGGGGTGTTGCTCTCTACATCTCAAATAGGTTTCAAGGGTCTGTTCTACATTCTGTTTCTATCCCAAGACAGTTTGAATTCCTGGCAGTCCAGATAGTGGTGGTAAATGCACCGCTTACTATTATATGCTGCTACAGGCCTCCCTCAGCTAAAATCGAAACTCTGGGAAACCTTACTGATTTAATTGCTAAATATACTCATACTGAATTGATACTTTTGGGAGATCTGAACTGGGACTGGGATAGTGAGACTTCTTCTTGCTTTAAACAGAAATGTGATTCCCTAAATTTAACCCAGATTATTAACAGCCCCACTAGACCTGCCAGTGACACTCTGATTGATATTATTTTGACAAATGCTGTTCACAAATATATCTCAGTGGGTGTGTTTGCAAATGATTTGAGCGATCATTGTGCTATTGCCTGCATCAGGAGCACAAAGATGCCCAAATCAAAAGGTTTAATTATAACCAGACGTTGTTTTCGACAATTTGAGGAACAAGCTTTTTTGCATGATTTATCATCAGTCGACTGGTTCCGTATCCCACTTATACCGTCTGCGGAGGATGCTTTCCGTTTCTTCCTCGACCACTTCCTCTCGTTGGTTAACAAACACGCTCCCCTAAAGAAGGTCAGAATTAAGAACAGGTCTAATCCCTGGTTCACTAGGGATTTAGCTGATTCATGATAGAAATAGGAAATGGGCTCTTGCTAGAAAGTCCAAGTCCCTAAATGATTGGCTTCTTTTTCGCATTCTCAGAAATAAGTGTACTGCTCTCACTAAAAAGTTGAAGGCACAGTATTATTTATCTCTAACTTCTGACACGTCTGGTGTAAACTTCTGGAAAGCAGTTAAATCCCTCCAGCAGAGGGGAGCTGCTGGTCCCCCGCCAAAGCTTCGGGTTGGTGATGCTGTTATTTGTGACACAAAACTGATTTCGAATGCTTTCAATGATCATTTTAAAAAGGCTGGGCATTTATTCGATGTAGAAAATGCTTCCTCCTCTCTGCAAGGTGCACATGAGGAGGCATTTTCACCACCTGATGGTCTGGTAAATTTTGATTTTTCTCCTATTCTTATGACTGATGTTCTTCATTCGCTGTCCTCTCTGGACCCAAAAAAGGCCCCGGGACCTGATGGCCTTGACCCATATCTCCTGAGATTAGCTGCAGTAGTATTAGCCCAACCTATAACTGACATTTTTAATCTGTCATTGACTTCTCAGAGTATTCCTTTGGTGTGGAAGCAAGCTCATGTTTCCCCCCTTCTTAAGGCAGGTGATCCCCTTGATGTCAACAATTATAGGCCAATTTCTAATCTCTCTGCCTTAGCAAAAATCCTGGAAGCTCAGGTATCAGTCCAAGTAAATACTTTTCTTGACCACCATAAGATCCTTAATACTATGCAGTCTGGGTTTAGAGCCAAGCATAGTACTGTCACGGCTTGTCTTACTGTCCTAGATGATATTAAGGCAGCCTGGGAAAAGTCTTATGTATGTGCAGCGTTGTTTATAGATCTAGCTAAAGCTTTCGACACTGTGGATTTGCCCATATTGCTTAAGACGCTGTCCAACATTGGTATGGGCCAAAATGCTATTGGTTGGTTCTCCAGTTACTTGTTAGGTCGCACTCAATGTGTGAAACTGGGTGACATAGTGTCGGATAAAGTTGCTCTGGAGAAGGGAGTCCCCCAGGGCTCTATATTGGGTCCCTTACTCTTTCTTTTATATATTAATAACATTTGCAGTAAATCAAAGTACTCTAGGTACCATATGTACGCGGATGACACGGTTCTGTACACCTGTGCGCCCACGCTTGATTTGGCTGTAAATAACTTGTCTTCTGATTTCATCGCTTTGCAGCATGAATTGAGAAGAAACAAATTGTTGTTAAACGGGAACAAAACAAAGGCAATGTTGTTCACCCCAAAAGCGCATCCAACATCTTTAATCATCTCTACTCTAGATGGTACCACTATAGAGTGGGTGGAGCGCTATAAATATCTTGGTTTCTGGTTGGACAATCACCTAAACTTTAAATTTCATATTGATGCTCTGGGCAAGAAGCTGAAATTTACCTTAAGTTTTTTCTATAGACTGAAGGCCTGTTTTGCCCGTTCCTCTCGCAAACGATTGGTCACTGGTCTGTTCTTGTCCCAACTTGATTATGGGGATACCATTTACAGGTTTGCATGTACCACCACATTGGCCAAACTGGATCCCCTGTATCATGCAGCGGTGAGATTTATTACAAACTTGCCTTTTAGGACTCACCATTGCCTGTTGTATGCTGCAGTTGACTGGTCTTCTCTGTCATCTCGCAGGTTACAGCACTGGAATAATTTTGTCTATAAAGCGATACTTGGTGAGCTCCCCTCTTACATCTCCTCCAAATTGGCATTGGTTAAAAATGGGTTAAACCTCAGATCAAATGCCTGGCTACGTTGTACAGTACCTGTACGCACATCTGAGGGAGGCAAAAAATGTCTTGCTTTCTTTGGTCCATGGTCGTGGAATGACCTTCAGACTAGCCTCAAATTGGCAGTGCTAATTCCGCTGAGAAGCTTTAAAAGAATCACCTTGGATAGATACACAAACACTTGCACATGCCCTGATGTTTATTAGATTCTCTCATTATGTGTTTTCTTCTCCTTTTTTGTGATAGGTTGCATATTATTTGTTTGTGCATTATCACCCGAAATGTTGTAAACTAGTTTTTATACTATTTATAGTATCACCTGAGAATAGGTATTTGTGATGTATCATGGATGTTTTATCTTTGCTGTTGCTTGTATGTGTAGCTAAGCTAGTGTAATTTTTATTTCTGCCTCTTGGCCAGTTCATTCTTGAAAAAGAGATCATGTCTCAATGTTTTTTACTGGTTAAATAAAGGTTAAATAAAAAAAAAAAAAAAAAAAAAACATTCCACTATCTTGTCTTCATCTGAGAAAGAAATAATAGAGGGTATGCGCGTGACATCATCTGTTGCTGGAAGCTATGTGGGAACGCCTACTGAGTGGCAAAAAACTGATTTCTGCCATTGACATCCCATACATCCAAACAGAAAGGTCCTATCTGATTGTATTAAACAAAGTTAAACTCACCAAGACTGCGGCTGTACTGAAAGCTTGAATTATCCTCTTTCTATCTGCAAAGTGTTTTTTTTCCCCATAAAAATCCACCATAGCCATGTTATGAGCTACTTTCTGTCAAGACATTCTGTGCAGGTTTTTATTTTTCCAAGTGTCAGAGTTTGGAAGCACTCGTTTTCAACAACACAACATCCTGCTGCCTCCTGCATTATGTGAAATTTAGAAACGGGTGGTATGCATGGCAAACTCCATTGCGCCATGCTGCTGCTCAATGTTTTGCCACTCAGTCTAGATTAGGGGGGCGGGTCTCCGTGGAGGTGCATACCCTCTATAATCTGTGTTTACCTTTTAGATAGCCTGGGATCACTTCCAATTCTCTCATTTGCAAATCCCGCCCCATTCTGCCCTGTTACTATGGTGGTTCAATTGACCCTGGGCAGATTGTTTTTATAGTGGCAGTGAATGGGGGGAGAGGGTATTTTCATTGCCTCATTATTGCAATTTAAAGTACCAAAGGAAAAACATCTAGGTGCTATTAATAAAAAGGGAAGACAAAGGTACAGTAGTTACATTGCAAAATAGGGGGTTTCCCCCAAAAATATATGTTTTAATTAGTTTAATCCCAGTGGGACAGAATCATCATGGCAGATTGTTTTTACATTGGAAATGAATGGGAAAAAAAGATTTTTCATAGCCTCATTACAGCTATATAAAGTACCAAAAAAAACACATCTAGGTGATATTAATAAAAAGGGAAGAAAAAAGTACAGTAGTTACATAGCAAAACAGTAATTTTCCCCCCGAAAATATATGTTTTAATTAGTTTAATCCTCCGGATCAGACAGGAGATATTATAGAAAGAAAAAGCGCAGTGCATCTTGGGTAGGAAAATGACAGCCAGATTATAGTTCTACTCACATAATAGGCTGGCTTTCGTAATTCTGCCCATTTAAAATATATGTACCCAATCATAACTCTTAGACCATTGATAAGGTCCATGTGAACTAGTCTGTTGAAGCTTATTCATTATTTTGAGCGAAATCGCTATCAGCTCGCGGCGCCGTACTGCACGCATGCCGTGCTCCGCAGAGCGGACCGTTGTTGAAAGCCTGAAGCAACATTCTCCACTGCATAACTCCACCCCCGATAGCAAAAAGTGAATGATTTTTTCTGGTTGGCCAGTCAGGGAGTCTCAGGGACCAATCAGAAGGCTGACAAACGGTGGATTTCAGGCTTTTGATCCGACCTTTTAGAAAAAGTGATTCTTAGATTATCACGGTGGCGCAGTCGGTGGCGTTGTCGCCTCACAGCTACAAGGTCCTGGGTTCGATTCCCGCCGGGAGATGCTGAGGGCGTGTTCTCTCCTCCACATCATCAGTGCCATACCCTAAGTGGGTTTGGCAAAAGGGCCTTTCTGTAATCCTGGTCTCTATACTGCCGGCTCCCCCTGGTCAGCTGGGGGCGCTTCGGCTTGACGGAGGGGAAAAGGAACTGGTTGGAATAACGTGTTCCTTCCATGCGCTACGTCATTAGTATGCACTGTCCCATCTAAATAAACAAGTAACCACGATGTATGCTTATTCTGTGCTTAGCCTGCTTCCTGCTGTCATGGCCATGATTTTCATTATACTTCTGTCATTGTTGTGGTTTGTGTGGACAGTATAAAATGTGGATAATATCTTAAGACAATATCTCTGACCCGTTTACCAGCTCAGTAGCCTTGAGGTTAGTGTCCGCCCTGAGACTGGGAGGTCAGGGTTCAATCAATCCCTGACCAAGTCATACCAAAGACTATAAAAATGGTACCCAATGCCTCCCTGCTTGGCTCTCAGCATCAAGGGTTGGATTTAAAGTAAGTCCCTGTTAAAGGGATATTCCACTTTCAAAAAAACCTTTTCGTCTAATCAGGCTTGTATGAACACCCTGAACAGTTTTTAGTTTTCTTCTTTCAGTATTTAGATATTTGATGTAAATGTTACCAGGCCCTCCGGCACGCCCAGGCCCCAGGCCCTCTCCCCACACACACTCATTGTAACTTCAAACTCCATTTTAACCATGATAGATTCATTCAAAACACCCATTATTTTTTCTGTTGACTCATACTACCCTCCTAATACGTGAGCAGGCCGTGTTTTTTCCATAACATTTTTCATGTATTTTTAATAATTATTTGGGAAAATGGAAAAAATTAAATACAATAAAAATATATAAAAAATAAATGAAAAACGTTATGGAAAAATCACGGCCTGCTCACGTATTAGGAGGGTAGTATGAGTCACCAGAAAAAATAATGGGTGTTTTTAAATAATCTATCATGGTTAAAATGGAGTTTGAAGTTACAATGAGTGTGTGTGGGGAGAGGCACTGAGCCTGGAGGGCCTGATAACATTTACATCAAATATCTAAATACTGAAAGAAGAAAACTAAAAACTGTTCAGGGTGTTCATACAAGCCTGATGACCATGCAATGACAAAAAGTTTTTTGAAAGTGGAATATCCCTTTAAATACTAGGGCTCTATTATGATCCAGGTCTTATGCCTTATGCCTTAACTTCTTTGCCTTTTTTTTTTTACTATTTTGAAAAACATTTTTAAATACTTCAAATGCACGTTGTGAGCTTGCAGATCAGCTATTTGAAATATTTAAAAAAATATGTATATATAGTAGGGCTGGGATGCGATTAAAACTTTTAATCTAATTAATTACAGGCTCTGTGATAAATTAATCGCAATTAATCGCATTTTAATCGCACATCGATATTTGACCTGAGAAGCATTTTTTTTTTCAAGTAAAACATTTTGTTGTACGAGTGAATCTACGAGTGTGAGTTTTTTAAAATCTAAATTTCGCATCCACTGGGCCAAGCAAAGCGCTCTGATCGGCTACTTCTCCCTTTGCGTTTGTTGTCTCTTCTTGGTTGGTGCATCGCTATGATCGGTATGCCCGAAACTGAAGGTTCTGTGGTGCAAAAACTATGTGCGATTAAAATTTGTTATTTTTTTTAATCGCGTTAATTCTCTGTAATTAATTAATCGCAATTAATCAGTTAAAGTCCCAGCCTTAATATATAGTAAAAAAAAGGCAAAGAAGTTAAGGCATAAGGCATAAGACCTGGATCATAATAGAGCCCCTAGTGTCATGTCCAGGGGGTGTACTTGTACATAAAGCTGGACCCGCGCTACTGAAAAGCCACCTGACCAAAGGTCCACGTGGCTCAGAAGTCAGGAACAGTTGGTTTCCAAGGCTACTACGCGACCGGGTGCCTCTATTACTGTACATGTTACTGTACATGTTACTGTACATGTTACTGTACATGTTACTGTACATGTTACTGTACATGTTACTGTACATGTTAGTGTACATGCAAGACTGTTCTTTCTCTTTTGTTCTTCAGGCTGGCAGTGAACTCTTTCCTCTGGACAGTGAAGGAGAAACCATTAATGACAATACCTGCTTTGTAGACACATGGAAGGTGAGTGAGAAAGAAGAACCTAAGCAGCTTAACCCATTTAGGCCTCGAATTATTGAATGCTTTAACCAGTGAAAAATAGCAGATATACAAGCTCACAGCGCGCCGCGCTGCGAGCTTGTAGATCTGCTATTTTTTGAAAAAGTCGTGAAAATGTGTGCAAATCTTTGAATATATGTATTTTCAAAGCGAACGTTTGTAACTCAAAATTTCGCTTCTGGGTGGTCCCTGGAACGAAATATTTTGAGATGGGGGTCCGTGGCCAAATAAATATAATTTTGGGGGGTCCTTCACATGAAAAGGTTTGAGAACCACTGACATAGTAGTCTCTCAAGAACAGACTAACTGAGCTCCAGTTGAGTGAAAAGGACCTTTTCTTTGACAATGGCTGGCCAGATTGCTGACATAGAAACAAAGGGTTTTTCAAAAAAACCTTAGAACGATTCAAAATACCCTTATAGAATCAGGTCAAAATCCAAATTTTCATGATTTTTCAAAAATAGCAGATCTACAAGCTCGCAGCGCGGCACTCGGTGCCGCGCTGTGAGCTTGTATATCTGCTATTTTTCAATCGTTAAAGCATAAAATAATGATACAAATAATGTGTACCCGTTCTGAATGGGTTAAACATTAGAGAGGTCTCTGCCAGAGAAAATGGTGAGGAGGTTTGATTTGATCTTTTCCCAGGCCATGGAGGAGCTGGTGGATGCTGGTTTGGTCAAGGCTATCGGCGTCTCCAACTTCAACAAGGAGCAGATTGAGGCCATCCTCAATAAGCCAGGCCTCAAGTACAAGCCTGCCGTCAACCAGGTACACCATGTTGAATTTGGACGGTTTCTTTGCAGCAACACATAATACAGGCTCACAGTAAATACATGGTTCAGAAGATATAACCATCCATCCATCCATCTTCAACCGCTTATCCGGAATCGGGTCGCGAGGGTAACAGTTCCAACTGAGACTTCCATATTTCCTCATCCTGCGCAACTTCCTCCACTCCCTCTGGGAGTATACCGAGGTGTTCCCAGGCCAGTTTGGAGATATAATCCTTCCATCTGGTCTTAGGTCTGCCACGGGGTGCAACAGTAGATTAATTAGGGTCATAGGTTAGAGAGAGTGTATTCATGGGTTTCAAATGTAGTCCCACACGGCCATGTTGAGGACCAACACATGTGTTTCACTTTTTCTGATTTGTATAGAACTAATGTTCTACGCCAATCAGAACACCAAAACAGAAAAAAATACAAAACTACAGTATGGCACCACCTCTTTAAAGGACAACTCCGCCCGAAATCACTTCTAGGCTAATTTTCCTACTTATATTGATCCAAAATGACTGTCCATGGGGTCTATTAGGCACAAATGCCCCTGTTGTCCAGTTTCCCCAGCAGAACCCAGCAGCTCTCCTAGCATAGAGTGGAGCCTATAAGCCTATCGCTATTATACTATTTGTTGTGGTCAAAGGTGATTTATTTTTTCATGAATGTGTTACTAGTTGGCATTACAAACACATCCATGCCTTGGTTGTCCCACACAAGCTACCACAATCTCATAAATCATGTTTTGGGGTGAGCATTCGGCACAACTGCCAATCAAAGTGACTGTACTGGCCAATCACAGGGCATCTTTTCCGGAACTTGGCAAAACAGATAAAAGCATACCATCTGTTTAGCAGAGTGTGGTGGCTTGTGTGGGACAACGATGATATGGATGTGTTTGTAATGACAACTAGTAACACATTCATGAAAAATAAAATCACTTTTGACTACAACAAATAGTATAAAAGTGATAGGCTTATAGGATCCACTCTATGCTATGAGAGCTGCTGGGTTCTGCTGGGGAAACTGGACAACAGGGGCATTTCTGCCTAATAGACCTCATGGACAGTCTTTATGGATCAATATAAGTAGGAAAATGAGCCTAGAAGTGATTTCGGGCGGAGTTGTCCTTTAACTAGGATACCAAGTAAACATCACACCTAGCATGTCTAAACAACATGCTTCCTTCCTACGTAACATTCTTGGGGCATTCTTACATTTATTTTATACATTTATCCTTCCAATTGTTGTCGATATGCAAGAACAAGAAACACTCCTTTACTAAGAATTGTAGATTCAAGAGGCCACAATGCTATTACAACCCCCTACCGTTCGCTCCTGGTTTAACTCATTCAGAACGGGTACACATTATTGTGTATCATTATTTTATGCTTTAACTATTGAAAAATAGCAGATATACAAGCTCACAGCGCGGCACTCGGTGCCGCGCTGCGAGCTTGTAGATCTGCTATTTTTGAAAAATCGTGAAAATTAGAATTTTGACCCGATTCTAAAGTGTCTTTTGAATCCTTCTAAGGTTTTTTGAAAAAACGACGTTTCTATGTCAGCAATCTGGCCAGCCATCGTCAAAGAAAAGGTCCTTTTTACTTAACTGGAGCTCAGTTAGTCTGTTCTTGAGAGACTACTATGTCAGTGGTTCTCAAACCTTTTCATGTGAAGGACCCCCAAAATGATATGTATTTGGCCACGGACCCCCATCTCAAAATATCTAGTTCCAGGGACCCCCCAGAACTAAAGTTTTAGTTACAAACGTTCGCTTTGAAAATACATAATGTTCAAAGATTTGCACACATTTTCACGACTTTTTCAAAAATAGCAGATCTACAAGCTCGCAGCGCGGCACTCGGTGCCGCGCTGTGAGCTTGTATATCTGCTATTTTTCACTGGTTAAAGCATTCAATAATTCTAGGCCTAAATGGGTTTTAATTGGAAATGACTCGGCTGGCAGATGTGTGGCCGTTGGTTTGGAACTGGTCAGAGCAGTGCTGCCCTCGGGGTTATGTTGATCATTAGCTGCTGCCATTGACCTTTTTATATCCTGTTTCCAGATCCAGTCTACCATTCACCACAAATGTCCTCCATGTCTGGCGACAGCTTTCTTATTGCATTACAACATCCTCCTCAAGCCCTCACAAAGAGAAAGGCTGCCTGTACCTGCCTGCGTCTCTGTGCCACATACAGTTGGGGTTAATCGAACTAAGTGATTATAAAAAATAATAGATCATCGTATACGTTGTTATACCTTTCAAGCTGTGTGTGTGTGTGTGTGTGTGTGTGTGTGTGTGTGTGTGTGTGTGTGTGTGTGTGTGTGTGTGTGTGTGTGTGTGTGTGTGTGTGTGTGTGTGTGTGTGTGTGTGTGTGTGTGTGTGTGTGTGTGTGTGTGTGTGTGTAGCAACATTATTATTAATATAAAGGCGTTTTTAGAATCCCCTGGACTGAACAAAATGGCATACGCCAGACTTTGGGCATGTCGTCATAGGCGAAATGTGTTGTGTGCTTGTAGATGGCTTTAAATAGCAGATTTACAAACTCTGGTTGCGTTTTTTCGAGTTTTTGAAAGAGTGCAAAAGTGGTTAATTCATACCAAACATACCAACGTTTATTATACCAAAAAAACGAAACGATTATACCAATTAATTTAATCAAATTTTAAACATTTGGATTCTGGTTCCGGTTTGGTGATTCCGGCAAACCTGTGGTCCGCCTGATGACGTAGGTTATTTCTGTTCCGACCCGATCAGAAACCCAGAAAATGGTACTGATCCCAGATTCCCAGGCTAGCACTAAAATGTACATTTGTAGTGCATACAGCCCATGAGAAGTTCAACCCAAAACAACTTGATCGACAACCACCACTTCCCTTTATTAACATTTGCTGCTATGGCCGAGGAGCCCGAAAAAATCCCGATGTACGGCCCTGCCATGCCCGAGGAACCTGAGAATTTCCCGTTTTTGAAAAAATAAATAAATAAAAAAAATCAAAAAAAGATTTTTTACCCCAAAAAATGTAGTAGGCATGATAGCAATCGCGAAATTGCATGTTTAACCCCCATAGCAACCCCATCTTTCAAACATGGCAGCCATCTTTGTTTACATTTTAGGAAAACATAATGGCTGCTATCTCATGAATGCCTGAACGGATTTCCATTCGGATTTTTTTGTTTGAAAGCTGTGAGCAATGTGGACACACGTGGTGCATTATCTAGGCATGGGTGTGCATGATCCGTGCACTATGAATTACATGGAAGTCTATGGAGAAAGGGGCATATGAGAGTACGAAGGTATTGTTAAATGGCAGCAAATGAGTGGTTAATTAGTGCTTGTGTGTGTCTTTGTGTGTCCCCAGATTGAGTGCCACCCGTATATGAACCAGGAGAAGTTGGTCAACTACTGCCACTCTCAGGGAATCTCAGTGACAGCCTACAGTCCCCTGGGGTCCCCTGACAGACCCTGGTGAGTAGGGCTGTCACGATTATGACATTTTACATGACGATTAATTGCGATTAACGATTTAATTGTGTTTTGTCGTTGATAATTACATTTCTGCTTTTAAGTTGCGCATGGTAGATATGACACATAATTACTGACATATTTGACAACTTTATACTTTATAAAGAACATTGATAGTGGAAATAGCCGATCTACAAGCTCACAACGCGTCGCGATGCGATGCGTTGTGAGCTTGTAGATCTGCTATTTCCACGATTTTTGACCTTTTATTTAAATATATGAACATTTTTCAACATGGAAACAATTATGACGATTATGAAAAATAATCACGATTATGTCCAAAAATCACGATTAGACGATTATGTAATAATTGTGACAGCCCTGGGTGAGACGCATAACATTAAAGTTCTACTAAAACACATTTTTACTCAAAGAAATGCACAGTCAAATCTTATTGAAGAGGAATCCATGCTGTCAGTTAACTGATGTTTCAAATACAGGGCCAAACCCGATGACCCTTCTCTCCTGGAGGATCCCAACATTAAGGCCATTGCAGAGAAACACAAGAAGACCCCTGCCCAGGTAGTGCTGACCCTTTGTGATGTCAGACACAATGTGATGTTAGACACTGGCCACGCTTGGTGCCACAATGTAGACTAGTTGGCTTGGACTGACTTATGGATTAACCCATTTAGAACGGGTACACATTTTGTGTATCATTATTTTATGCTTTAACTATTGAAAAATTTGCAGATTTGTTGCTAGTTGCTCAGCAGGTGAATAGGAGGTGCATTTGACGTAACCAGGTCCGCCCCTATGCCCGTCACTCAATCATCCACTCACCACAGTGATTGACCAAATACGTAAATATAATAAAACTTCATAATAAACCAATTCATGGCTCCTACACACAAAGTAAAAATCTGGCTTTGGCTTGGGAGATGGGTTTGTTGGGGTGCGATGCTCTTCATAGTATCCCATGCCTACAATAATTACATGTATAATTATTTTGGGGATATAACGTTTGCGAGATCATTCTTCACTGTTCACGCCAAAGAAAGCAAGGGCAAAAATCCACTCGTCCGAGACAGTTTGCCCTCCTGGCCCCCAAGTTGTGGAATAAACTCCCTGTCGCACTTAGAACAACGGACTCACTCGCTAGCTTTCGCCGAGGACTGAAGACTCACCTTTTCAGACTCCACCTAAACCCTTAGCACTACTGGAAAAATCAATGACCATACATGAAGCTAGTTAGCATTTGTGTTTAGGTTTTTAGAAACCTTTTTCTTTTTTCTTTTTTACGGATTATATAGTTTTTCTTTTTTTCTAGATATATATTCATTCACATTTGTTATATTGCTGTTGATGTACTGACACTTAATCTTGTTTATTATTGTGATGTTTATTTGCTTATTGTAAATCGCTTTGGATTAAAAGCGTCTGCTAAATGCCTAAACTGTAAACTGTACTGTAGATCATGAACCTTTAGAACAAAGGGAGTATCTAGGGATGTGCCGAATAGAAAATTCTTGGCCGAAACCGAATACCGAATAATGGAAACACTCGGCCGAAAACCGAATACCGAATAGCCGAATATTATTAATATATATTATTATGCGCATAATGTATTTTTATTGCCATTTTTGTATCATTGCTGTCATTACAGTACATTTGCTGTAAAGCTACCTTATTATGGCAAACGTGATTATGTCAAAACCATAATTATATAGGCCAATTTAGTCACAGACTCCCTTCTCAAAATATTGTGTGCCAGCCAGGGACCCACATGTTATTCCAGATTTATATTTCTTATATTTATTTTACAATTTGGCTAATGTTTGAACTTAGAACTAGGATTTCTAAATACACTAGGCTACAGACACCCATTTAATTATATTTATATCACTGGGACCCCAATTTATATTAAATGTTAAAATACTAGAGTACAAATGGAACAGGTCCATTTGGTTCCATTTATTCACTGAGTTACAGACCCATTAAGTTTCCAAAAGATTCCATTTTACTTTGTTTATTAGCAATATAAAACGTTTTTATATTCAGCAAAATGTCAGTAATGGTATTGTCTGCCTCTCATTATTGTCAAGGAAGAAAGTACTGTATGTCGCTGCCTTGCTTAAGTTTCATCAAGGCAAAAAAGCACCCTAAGACACACACCAAAAGTTTCACACATGCAGGGGACGGAGGGGGAGCCACAGTTGCACAGAAATCACTTTCACTTTGCAGCTTTTAATCAATGCACAAGGATTTAAGGACATTAGATTGCGTAGTCAATTATGAAGTGATTTCTAAAATTAAAACGTCTCCATATTGCTTGGGAAGTCTACTTTGCAGAAAATCGCGACCTTTGCTATTCGCTAATCGCTAATGTTTTTCTTTTACCGCGATGCGGTAAATTATTTTAACATGGACTATGGAGGCGCGTCCGAGGGACAGCAGCCCTCCGTTCCCTTTGTTTACAAGTGTCAACAATCTAGATTCTAGCTAACGCTGTTGGCCACACCAACAGAACTACTGTGGCATGCTGATGCTGCTTTTTGAGAGATTATACTGGACCCCTGTTCTTCACACTATTCGGTGCTATACTATTCGGTTTTAAAAACAATACGTCCGAAAACCGAAAATGCTTTTTTAGCCATTTTCGGCCGAAGATTTTCGGTGCCGAATATTCGGCCTCATCCCTAGGAGTATCCCACAAATGCTACATTGAGCATAGGTGCCCGGACCGCTAGGCCAGTGGTCCGGGCCAGCATCTGGTCAATCTACAACTCATTTACTGTACCTAGTGTGTGTTCTGTGTTTGCATGCATCAGCGTGAGTTCGCACACACAGAGTTGTGCGCTGTGCATCAGAGAAAGTTCACGTCAGAGAGATTACATTTATTTGGTGTCAGGCTTATTATACAACTTGTCACAGTTGTCAGCCCTTCGACCAAACAAATACATGTTCAGAAGCATCTTCCATAACCCATAATGGTCTTGAATATTTCATAAAAGCAAAGGTTAAAGCCTCAACCCGTGATTCATTGTATAAAACAATCTTTTTACATATTGTGCTCCTTTCACGCCGTTGACAAAAAAATGTAGTCGTGAGATTTCTTTTAGCTTCAATCCATGCTGACTGCATGAAACGTGTGGTTGCGAGTAGGGATGGGACGATAAGCGATATTATCGTTTATCGTGATAAGAAACACTCACGATAATCGTATCGTGGAGATTAAATATATCGTGATATCGTCCTCTGTCATGAACTGGGTTCAATTCACCTTTTATTTGCCGAGCTGCATATCCGGTACCACTTAAACCCTCTATAATTGGTAAAAAGGTACTTATAATATACATACTTATTTTTTCACTCTCTATCAAATGTCTTTGCCGAATGTCTTTTTTGGCAAATGTTCCACCCCAGGATAATGGATTTTGACTATCGCGATAATATCGTAAATCGCGATTTATTTTGTCACAATAATCGTGATATGACATTTTCATATCGTCCCATCCATATTGTGCTCCTTTCACGTCGTTGACAAAACATTTTAGTCGTGAGATTTCTTTTAGCTTCAATCCATGCTGACTGCATGAAACACGGGTGGTCGTGAGAGACATAATGCAACTCCCTGTTTCTTTCCACCTGTCTCAGGTCCTGATCCGCTTCCAGGTCCAGAGGAACATGATCGTGATTCCCAAGTCCATCACACCACAGCGTATACAGGAGAACTTCCAGGTAAGTCTGAGCTCATTCAAATAGTTTTCCAGTAGGAGAGAATGTTGTGTAGGTCAGGAGGGGGGGCTCAGACTAGGACATTCACGAATAGTGATTTTTAGTATTCGAATTATTCAACCTCAAAGTATTCGAATAGTCGAATATTCGACAGGACTGGCCAAACTGTCAAATATTAAGTAAGCAAGAGGCGAACATTGTGAAAATAGCCGATCTACATGCTCACAACGCCTCGCGTTGCGAGGCGTTGTGAGCATGTAGATCTGCTATTTTCACAATATTTATCTGTGGAACCGAGTCACATTAAATGTAATACCTACAATTCCACGTGCTTGTCAGGGTGGGGGTCCCCAGTTCAAATATGTTTATTTTGCGGGTCACGGCCTAAAAAGGTTTGAGAACCCCTGGTATAGAGCATTAACAAATTCATCCACCAGGGGCATTGACAACTCATTCTTATGACTACCTATCTAGTCAAGCCCCTTACTTGACTTTGTTTTGGTAACATCTGGATCTGCACTTATGCAGCTGATGTGTACCGAATTATTTTTACTTTAAATTTGTAACCTGTGAATGTTCAAAGCGCGCCTATCTTCAAACTCACAATATGCTGCATCGCAAGCTTGTAGATTGGCTATTACATTTTTCCCCATTTTCTTTTTAACAGGGCTTAGAATTCAGTTTATGTGTATTTTATATTTACTTGTTTGCTTGTTCAGTTATTTGTGTTTATACTTAAATTAAATGTTCTCAAATACAATCTTTGATCGGGCATCCATTGGGCCCTTTGGAGTTCTGAATCATTGTCATTACAACTTTTCATCTTGTGACGCTAAAATGACATGTGATCGCCAACAGGTGTTTGATTTTGAGCTGGCCGAGGAGGAAATGAAGACCATATTAGGATTCAACAGGAACTGGAGGGTGTGTCCAATGCAATGGTGAGCTCAGTATTTCATTTAGTTTTTCATAAGCCTTAGTGGAGTCAAAAGCACAACAGCTGATTGTTTGTGGTGTTCCTTTCTAACAGCACTTTGTCACTTTCTGAAGACAAAAATAACAATTTGAAATAATCTTTGTATTGTTTATTTAAAGGACTGGGACAACCAGATCTTATTTTATTGTTGTTTGGTCATTATCCCCATATAGAACCTCACCCGTCGCTGCATACTGTTGTGCTCCGAGATGAGGTCCTAAAAAGATGGCGTAGCGATCGCTGGACTGCCGCAACAACGAGTTGGAAAACACTCAAAACGACATTTTATCCAAAAAGTAAAGGTAGTTCCGAGCTCCCAGACTGTGGTTTACCTAACCTCGGTAAATACAACATGAACTACGGCATGAAACAACCCCTTAAATCGCTAGTTTTGTAATGTTTTCCCATTCAACTGGAACTCCCCCGGCGGCAGTTGCCTGTATCTGCTACAATGGGAAAGATGCAGTACTTGCACCTGCCGCCGGGGGCTTTTCTGAATTTAATGAGACTAAATAAGCGATTTAAACCGTTTTCCCAACGCCATGGTTGATGTTTTATTTACCGAGGTTAGGTAAACCACAGTCTGGGAGCTCGGAACTACCTTTACTTTTTGGATAAAATGTCGTTTTGAGTGTTTTCCAACTCGTTGTTGCGGCAGTCCAGCGATCGCTACGCCATCTTTTTAGGACCTCATCTCGGAGCACAACAGTATGCAGCGACGGGTGAGGTTCTATATGGGGCTATTTGGTCATATGATGCATTTTGCATCATATGACCTGTTGCATGCTAAAAATACTACAATATCTCAAAACACAGATTGAACACAAAAAATAACTCAGGATTGTGTTGATCGTGTCCCAAACAACAATAAAATAACATCTGGTTGTCCCAGAGGTGAACGTCCTTTAACAGGGGCCACAACCATTAGGCCAGAGTTGGCTATATAGCTCATTTATATCTGCAT
Organism: Nannobrachium achirus; assembly: GCF_963921795.1. Taxonomy (NCBI): domain Eukaryota; kingdom Metazoa; phylum Chordata; class Actinopteri; order Myctophiformes; family Myctophidae; genus Nannobrachium; species Nannobrachium achirus. The sequence goes on from NC_137830.1 coordinate 48,721,179, forward strand.
TCCCTGGGCAGGAAGATATTAAGAACAATACAATGTAAATAATTAAAAACATGAATAACATGGAAACGTTTGTATTACATTTACAAATATCAATTTGGTAAATACAATAGAAACGACACAGAATAACCGTTAGAACAGTGTGTCATAATCATACATCATGACGTCATTCTGTATATACGGTAAGGCTAAGCTGTCAGCGGAACCTTTTATGCCCACAACCATTATTTTTTGGGTAATTGTGTTCCAATGGATCCAAAAAATGTACTGTAGGGCATTCACCAAATATTCCAATATTCCAATATCAAAGTCACTATTCGGCACCAAAGTCGAAGTCGAATATTAACCCTAACCCTCTTTAAAAAATATATAGTTTATAAAGCTTGGCTAGATAGGAAGTCATAAGAATGAGTTGTCAATGCCCCTGGGGGATGAATTTGTTAATGCTCTATACCAGGGGTTCTCAAACCTTTTTAGGCCCTGACCCCCAAAATAAACCTATATGAACTGGCATATGAACCCTGACAAGCACTCGGTTCCGCAGATAAATATTGTGAAAATAGCAGATCTACATGCTCACAACGCCTCGCGTTGCGAGGCGTTGTGAGCATGTAGATCGGCTATTTTCACAATGTTCGCCTCTTGCTTACTTAATATTTGACAGTTTGGCCAGTCCTGTCGAATATTCGACTATTCACATCTGTGTCGCGTCTGACTTGAGACACTTTAACCATTATTCTATGCTTTAGCATTAAGAAATACCAGATATACAAGCTTTTAGATCTGCTATTTTTGGAAAAATCATGAAAAGTTTTTTTTTTTTTGACCCGATAAATACATGTCTTCTAAATCCTTCTGAGGTTTTTGAAAAAACACATGTTTCTATGTCAACCTTTTCATGTCAAGAACTCCTAGAATTACAAATATTTGGCCGCCGACCCCCATCTCAAAATATTATGCATCAGGGACCCCCCAGAAGCAAATATTCGAGGTACAAATGTTCGTTTTAAAAGAGATAGATACCGGTATGTTCAAATCAAGATTAAAAAAAAAAACTACAAGCTCGCAGCGCGGCACTCACGCTGTGAGCTTGTATATCTGCAATTTTTTAAATAAGCAAAGCATAAAATAATGGATACAGTGGTTAAAATTGACACAGATTGGTTCCCGGTCTTACAGTAATGTTGGGTTAAAAGCTAGCAAAACTACCAGATCACTCAATGTGTATTTGACGATTGTCAATGTCGATGTGCTTTGGCGAAATATGACAATTTCTATTCTTTTTCTGTTTTGTTTTTTTCATCATACAGGAGCACAAAACACAAGGACTATCCTTTTAACGCTGAATTCTGAGATGGAAAATACGTTTTTCTACTGCTTTACAGTTGATGCTGCAGTGTGCATGAAATGTTTTCTCATCCAGTTTTGCCAACATTGCTTTGTTATAAAACACGCACACACCCACCAGTTACTGATGCGCGCACGCATGCACGCACGCACGCACGCGCACACACACACACACACACACACACACACACACACACACACAGCCATCAGTTACTGGGAATTCAATGAATAGGCTATAACTGGCTTGGGGAAAGTTCTGAATTAATTAATTAATAACATCTCAGCCATCACAGAACCAATGCAAAGACTATAGGGCAGGGTTCCCCAATAGGCAGCCCGCTACTGTATGGCCCACACCAACCCCAGTAATAATGGTGGTATAAGAGCAGCAACAACACTAGTATATCGTCGTTGTCGGGTGGAAATCTCGTATCTCCAAATTTGTACGCTCTTTCGCAAATCATACAAGGCCGTCGCACAAAAGTAGTGAAAACAGCAGATCTACAAGCACACAACGCCTCACGGTGCGAGGCGTTGTGTGCTTGTAGATCGGCTGTTTTCACCAGTTAAAATAATTTTTAAAATGATAAATGCAAAACAAACTGTTTTGTTCATACAAGATTTTCACCCGACAACGACGATATCTGAACTGTCGCTGGAGTAGCAGGAACGCCACCGTCGCCCCCTGCAATGTTGTGGCCCTCGGCTTGGTGCCCTAGACATAATTCGGCCCTTGGGGAAAACGAATTGGGGAACCCTGCTATAGGGTCTGTCTCATCAGGGTTTGTTTCCAAAGCAGTGGGCAAAAGTTTATCAGAGCTGGTTTTCCTCTGCTGTTCTAGCCCATATATTGACATTAGAATCCCACAGATGTATCAGCAGTCGGAGATCTCATATCGGCTGGCTGGAGACTGACCCTTCGTTAAGGGTCAGTTGGTTCGTTGTGCCGAGTCATCTTGTGTCTGGGATTTACACTGACGCAACACAATTGATCTTTTGTCTTTGTCTTCCACATGACCTGACTGGTATTTTTCATGGCCTTTTCTTTAACTTATTTAACTTCCAATTTAAGTCATATTGGAAAGTTCAATCTGGTCCATAGAAATGCTGGAGTATACTGTGCGTGCGTGTGTTTGTGTTTTTTAGCTTTGATGCTCTTTCAAGTAAGCCCTTAGTGAAAGGTTAGCTAAGCAGTGGGTTTAATGTGAAATGAATGTACAATATATAATTTACATTTATATAGTAGTATAAATAAAGTATTTTTCCGTTGTAGGATAATGACACCTTCAACTTAAGAGAGCACATGTTACTTTGTAGAGGATTTCACTGAGTAATGAAAAAAAGTTTACAGTCAATGGAGAAAACTGACAAAATGGGTTCTCTCAGCCAAACTAGTTGAAACAAACAAGTTGCAGATAGATCTTTGATATTGCACTATGCTATACAGTTATCAATGTACTGTTTTAACAGACACTCCTTATGGCAGGTTACAAATGTTCTTCTTGTTTTTATCTTTCATAATATTTGAACACTATACAGTATATGCCTTAGGATGACGAAGCACTTCTCCGCGTTTTTCCTCTGATTTATATCTGCCCTCACCAAAGTCATGTGTTGTTAGTCTTGTTGAGGTTCCTGTTAGTTCAGTTGCATTTTATGTCAGAATAAAGTCTTTGCTTAAAAGTATTTGGTTGAGTTTTCTTTGTAAAGGCATCTAACATCTATTATTTATTTTAGTGTTGTTTATATGTAATGTATTGTCCCCATTCAGTACAAGGGCGCACACTGGAAACAAATATCAGTACACTTTATCTCTATAGACATGTGATCAAGGCCTATCAGTCAGATTTTTCATATTCCATCCTGATGCCGGCTAGGATTGGCTTCCAATGTTTGCAGGGCTGGCCCGTTTTGCACAAAATTACAATTTATGAACACAACGTCCGATTGGCGACGTTGCATGCACATTCCCACTATAGGTCAAGGAAGAGATGCCACCCTACATTTTCCAGGTGCCTCATGGCACTTGGAGATTTTACAAGCCGATTCATGTTTTGGCCTTGAACTGTAGGTTACACAATCAAAATTCTTTGATTTGTATTCTTTAAAACCGGAGAGGTTTTTCACAGGCGCTACCACAAACAAACACAAATCAGTACACACCTCTAAAGCCCGTATCAGAGTGTACGGTGGAGAGCTATCCACCTCAAGTCAGAAAATAAGTGCCACGGTGGGGTCCTATTCACCGTGACTGTCTAGTCTAGATTGACCAATCAGTGAACGAGGTGTAGAGCCTGTCTGTCTGATAGTAAAAATCGAACCTCTGTTCGAAGTGGAGCTGTGTGTGTGTGTGTGTGTGTGTGTGTGTGTGTGTGTGTGTGTGTGTGTGTGTGTGTGTGTGTGTGTGTGTGTGTGTGTGTGTGTGTGTGTGTGTGTGTGTGTGTGTGTGTGTATTGCAGTTGATGCTCAGGGCAGGCTAGACTCAACAGCACCTCTCTGGTCACCCAGGGTTACTACATACAGGCTACATACAGACCCACATACCCACCCACATACCTACACACACGGCCACGTATAGGGAGCTTGTGTTCCACACAGCTCCAAAAACAGAGAGATGTGTTGGGACTCGCGGTGGAAAGCTCTCCACCGCGAGGAATGATGTAACGTTGTAGTTTCATGACTCAAAAAGACTCGAAAAGACTACACCGCGGTGTAAAGCCTTCCACCGCCCAGGCGACTATGATGCCGGCTTAAGGGACTGTTCGTTTAATACTTAAGGTTGGTATAGTCCATAGGGGGGGGGGGGGGGGGGTTCTCAAATATTAATTTGATAGTCAGGGGGACCATGACTTTTTTATTTTGGCTGGACTTTAATTTGTTGAATTTTGTATTAAAAAAATGTTTTCTTTTGTTATTTTTCATACGTGTTTACTCCCCTATATTCATATTCTCAAGGGTATCCAGTCGACTCGCCAAAAATCCAAGTCGACAAATTCGCGGGACATGTCGCCAAAGACAGGTCGCCAACCAGTCGCGGACATCTCGCAAAATTCCTGAGTCAGCTCGCCAACCAGTAGGGAATATCCTGTGAATGATACACGTTCATGGAGGCTTATTCAAGAGCACAAGTGTTTAAGAATGAAGAGTGTTGTGTGTGTGTGGAGGCTTAGGGAATATCCCGTGAATGATACACGTTCATGGAGGCTTATTCAAGAGCACAAGTGTTTAAGAATGAAGAGTGTTGTGTGTGTGTGAGGCTTATTCAAGAGCACAAGTGTTCAAGAATGAAGAGTGTTGTGTGTGTGTGAGGCTCACGTTCATGGAGGCTTATTCGCAAGAGCACAAGTGTTTAAGAATGAAGAGTGGTGTGTGTGTGTGTGTGTGTGTGTGTGTGTGTGTGTGTGTGTGTGTGTGTGTGTGTGTGTGTGTGTGTGTGTGTGTGTGTGTGTGTGTGTGTGTGTGTGTGTGTGTGTGTGTGTGTGTGTGTGTGTGTGTGTGTGTGTGTGAAAGTTATATTATGAAAGGAAACATGGCAAGAGATCAAATTGAACTGTTTATATATGCAGTTAAAAGAACAGTTCACAACACTGTTTATAATCTCTGTGGAGAAAGAATAAAACAATTGGAATCTAAAAAAAAAATCTTGCTGTAATCTCTGTACAAATAAAATCTTGATGTAATCTCTGTACAAAAAAAAAATTCAGGCCTTCTAATATTGTCCAGCCATTTTGTCTGTGGCAAAAATGTAATGTCCACCACAAGCCTATACAGGTATATATTGTTGAATATGTGTTATTTTCAGGGAGCGATGCTGTCCCCCAAAATGGCTCTGAGATCAAACCTTTATCAAATACTGCCCCCTACTGACAAGATGACAAAAATGTGACTACATTCTAGGTGTGTCACATCAACACATTGGAAGCATTGACATTTCAAAAGGATGGAATGTAGGCACATAAGGCTATCATCACCCTTTGTTCTCAAAAGCACTTTACACCTTCAATGAAACGTCCAGTCCAATGAGGTGTTGATTAATGGGTCATGCGCCTGCATTATGCAATGACCCATAAGTATGTGATATTGTGCTATTATGTAGCTACATTCAGAGTTCGAGTTATGTGGGAGCCAGTGGGGTCTTAGCTCCCATAGTTAAAGTCTGGGACCCCATAGTCAACAACCCCCTTTGGGGTCTCTTTTTTTCTAAGTGTGTTTTTTTTTTTTTTTTCTCGTTTTTTTTTATTTTTTATGTTCCATTGGAAGAATTTATATTATTTATGTTAACTAGATATACTAAATAAACATGTTAGACAGTAAGACTGAACAATGACATCACACCGTTTAATCCTACTATTCATTTTATTATTATAAATCAGGCGCATTTAATGTGGGGTGTGAGTCTTCCTTTACCGTCCGGGTTATAACACACTCGCTGCAATGGTTCCTACCTTTCCCCCAGGGCCGAGGAGGCCCTGGATGCAGACCTACCCAGCTGCGTGGTCTCGCCATGGCCTGGGCATAGGCTAAGCTAGGAACCACTGCATCGAGTCTTTGCACTTCTAGCCACGGCCCGGACGGCAAAGGAAGGCGGACACGCCGGACAGCAACAAAACAACCAAACAAAACAACGCTGTCTTAGCAAGACTGTAGCCTTAGTCTTAGCAAGACTGTAGCCTTAGTGTGCCTGTGCCCGTGACAATGTTTTTTTTAGTAAATAAATATGAACCCGACCCGCCTTGTTTTGAGAAAGAAAAATACCCATTTTAGCCGACTTTATGCTACCAGAACGGGAACTTTTGGCTGGATGGCTCAGAGCTCAGATCATCAGATGGAGGAATTGGGAACTGGAGGCTGAGCAATAATGGTGAGTTAATATGAACAGAAAAGACTGCCTGGAGTTGTCAACATAGCCAATGTGAAGCCCGAATTAATATTGTGAAAGGAAAAATATGATTTAATATAGGAAATACCCGTTTTAGCCGACTTTATATCCGCGAAATACCCGATTTAATATGATTTAATATAGGAAAGTACCCGTTTTAGGCGACTTTATATCCGCAATTACCCGATTTTTTTTCATGATTTTTTTTCATGATTTTTTTTCATATTCTGGCGGCGCCGAAGGCGCCGCCAGAATAGGGCTCCCATAGCTCTGTGGGTATAACTCGATCACTGGCTACATTCCATGCACAAAGAAAAGCAGAAGAAAGAAAGAAAGAAAGAATCCAGTGTCCATGAAGTGAAAGCTGTTTGTAGGCTATAATATGTTAAAGTATATTATATAGTAAGTAGGCTAATGGTTATAATAATGCTGCTGTCCCTGAGCAGATATTGTCTAGTGGCCTGATTGTTAGATTATAATTGTTTATATCCAGTGGTGTACAGTAACTAAGTACATTTACTTAAGTAATGTACTTAAGTACACTTTTGAGCTATTTGTACTTAACTTGAGTATTTCCAATTTTCAATACTTTTACTTCTACTCCATTACATCTCGGATCCAAATATTATACTTTTACTCCACTACAATTTTTGAAAACTTTAGTTACTAATTACTTTGCAGATAAAAAATAGAATAGGCTATTATAAAAAATAAAAAATGCATAGACCACTTTAGCCCCATTTTATACCTTGGCTATTTGAAAATAGCTGATCTACAAGCTCACAACGCGTCATGAGCTTGTAGATCAGCTATTTTCAAATAGCCAAGGTATAAAATGGGGCTAAAGTGGTCTATGCATCTGCTATTTTCAAACATGTAGTACTTTTACTTTTGGTACATTAATAAGTACATTTTGATGCCAATACTTTCATACTTTTACTCAAGTACATTTTGAATTCTGGACATTTACTTGTAACAGAGTACATCTACAGTGCAGTATTGATACTTTTACTTAAGTACAACATGTGAGTAGGCCTACTTTTTCCACCACTGTTTATATCACAGTCCGTGGCTTAGGGGTGAGCCATCCAAGCTGTTTGGCGACCTGTCCTTGGAGCATTTGGCGAGGCATCCTAACCCATGTGGCGACATGTCCACGCTACGAGCTGCCCTAGAAAATTCATTTGGCGTCATTTGGCGAGTTGGAAATTAGGCGAGAGGACCTGTATTCGTCTGGAGAATAATCATAACATCTTGTTAAAGTGACCATTTTGTTAAATTTTGCTTTTGTAGTTATTTTACTGTAATTTAACAACATAATAACCAGCGCAGATAGACAAAGAGACATTCATGGATTTATATTTAAAAGTAACTTTTATTTCCCCCCCTGGACCCAGGGTATGGCAGCTGCTGCATACCCCTGCCATACCCAATTGACGCCCCTGATACACATGCTAAACAGTTGCCTAGAATTATGAGTTAGCAACATTGGCGTATCATGTCAATCTGCAGCCGTGCCTGCTGTTGGACTACATAGACCATACATGAGCAACTGGCGGCCCGGGGGCCACATGCGGCCCCACCTCCACTTAATGCGGCCCGCAGGTTAATACCGGAATACTGACATATTATTGATTTCAGCTGTTACAATTCCAAACATGAGAAGGATAGAGTCCGCAACACTGGTAATACTCAGCTCTGCTTTATTGCTTCAACGTTTCGATCCGTTTGGATCTTCTTCAGGAATAATACAGGGAAATGGGTGTGTGTCCTTATAAAGACTAGCTTCCACAATGATTGGCTGTAACAATGAGTGGTGATTGAAACCACCCATACCAATCAGGCCATTTCTTCAGTAGCAAAAGGCAATAATAGACATAAGCCCAACATGTTTGCATATATACATATAAAGAAATACAATATACAAAAAATAGTAATCAGGAGCAGGGTAAAGTATAGGACACAAACAATTCCAAACATGACCTGCTTTAATTCTGTCAGTCTATATTAGTAGCTTAATGACTAGTATAGTAGTATTAAAATGTATTTTTTTTTATGTACAATGTATTTGTATTTAGGTACATAAAGTTAACATGACTATATAACTAAATGCGTTTGAAATTAAATAAAAATGTTACATTTCAAGATTCCAATTAAAAAACAAGAAAATTATTCAGGATTCCAATTCAAAAGAAGCAAAAATAGCCGATCTACAAGCTCAAAACTCGATGCGTTTTGAGCTTGTAGATCTGCTATTTTTTGCTTCTTTTGTATGAGATACTAGAATGACAAAGCAGGACGTAGCAATAAGCAATGTGGCCCCCTGGAGTGAAGGTGGAAATATAGTGGCCCTCACCATCATCAAAGTTGCCCACCCCTGACATAGACAATGCTGGGCATTAATTTGCTCATGACATATTTATATGTTTTTAACTATATTTCACAAAAAGTATGTACACACACACACACACACACACACACACAGATACATGCACCGATACACCTCAGGTGGATATCCTTGGTCAATGATGACTGATGAATCAGTGATCATATTTATTTTTCCCTTTCTTAAATTCCAACACAGGAGATGGCATCAACATTGTTCTGCTGGGACAGACGGGCACTGGAAAGAGTGCATGTGCAAATACAATCCTGGGAAAGAAACATTTTGAATCCAGAGTCAGCTCAGTGCCAGTTACCAGAGAGTGTCAGAAGGAGAACTGTACTGTAGGTGGTACATGTTTTACTGTCATTGATACGCCAGACTTCTTTGATGAAAACATGAAAACTAGAAGCAAACAAGAAATGCAGAAGTGCAAAAATCTCTGTCAGTCGGGATCTTGTGTTTACTTGCTGGTGATGCAAGTGGGCAGATTCACAGACGGCGAGAGAGACATACTGAACAATTTGAAGAAAGCTTTTGGCCAGAGAATGAGAGAAAAAACGATTATTCTCTTTACTCGCGGGGAAAACCTACAATTTGAAGACATTGATCTGGGAGCATTTGTGAAGGGCTCAGACACACACCTGCAGAGCATAGTTAAGCAGTGTAGTGCGTTATGCTATGTCCAAAAAACAGCTCCCGTAGGAATTTTGTGCTAAAATAGATTTTTTTGCAGATCTTGGTTCTATAGGGTCCAAACTATCAGAAAATGACGGGGGTCAAATTTTCAGACCCCTCCCTCATTTCCTGGGGGGCGGGTCACTTCAGTTTTGGCCCTATTCGGCTATGTATCCCCAATTTTCCATAGGTTTTTTTGCTAATATTGATTTGTTTGCTGTTTTGGCTTCTTTAGGGACCAAACTATGAGAAAATGTTGGGGTTAAAATTTTCAGACCCCTCCCTCATTTCCTGGGGGCGGGTCACTTCAGTTTTGTCCCTATTCGGCTATGTATCCCCAATTTTCCATAGGTGTTTTTGCTAATATTGATTTGTTTGCTGTTTTGGCTTCTTTAGGGACCAAACTATCAGAAAATAACAGGGTTAAAATGTTCAGACCCCTCCCTCGTTTCCTGGGGGCGGGTCACTTCTGTTTTGGCCCTATTTGGCTATGTATTCCCAATTTCCCCATAGGATCTTTTTGCTAAAATTGATTTGTTTGCTGTTTTGGCTTCTATAGGGACCAAACTATCAGAAAATAATGGGGTTCAAATTTTCAGACCCCTCCCTCATGTCCTGGGGTGGGTCACTTCAGTTTGGACCCTATTTGGTTATGTATTCCCATAGGATCTTTTTGCTAAAATAGATATTTGTTGGCTGTTTTGACTTCTATAGGGACCAAACTATCAGAAAATGACAGGGTTCAAATTTTCAGACCCCTCTCCCATTTCCTGAGAGGGGGGGGGGGGGTCACTTCAGTTTTGTCCCTATTCGGCTCTGTATTTATATACTTGTTTCTTCTTTTCTGTTTTGGCTTCCATAGCGGCCAAACTGTCAGAAAATGACGGGGTTCAAATTTTCCATGCAATTGAAGATGCCAGGGCAGAGCCCCTATAGGAAGATCTTCCAGGTGTCCCATAGCATGATCTGATGGAGGAAGATTATTCTGTCAAGTTCTTATAGTTGATGCCATTGGTGTTCTTCAGAACATGAAAAAGACACCAAGCATGCTGAAGCTGTCAGATCTTCAGGATGCATTCAACAAAAGCATCATAACGATGATGGCTGGCTATATTGAGGGTCGAGTTGTCTTTGATAGGTATATGGATCAGACATTAAAAAATAAGACTCGACAGAAGAGGGCAACTAAATCAGTGGAATACAAAGTCTTCATCCAGAGATGAAGCTCACTATGTCCATAAAGGAACACTTGACTGCTTGAATAACCAAGGAGAAGTTGACCTGTGTGTTAGGCCAGGGACTGCTTGAGTATTTCTCAAGGGACAGTTCTTTCATGCTCGTTGTCGTATATGAGACCTTCATCAAGGGACATGATTTTAAGGAGGTGCACACATGAAGAGGCTAATACCCTGATTCCTAATCAGGTCCTTGCCTCTGCGGTGCCTTGCGAGACATAATGTGTTTGGTCACCTGACACAGATGTCCAATTGCCCTGAGCCCTGAGCTTCCACCAATTGAAGAGAATTGGTGGAATTCAGAGAGAGGAGGGTAAGTTCCAGTCAGGTGTCTTGCCCTACCTGTTCTAAAGGTAGTACTTGAGCTCATCAAATGTGTCTGCAAAGCAGGTTGCAAGGGACAGTGCGGCTGCTCAAACAATCACCTGTCTTGCACTCCTCTCTGCAAGAGCTATGGCACTAGAGACTGTGTGTGCCAGTATAAGGGAGGGCATAGAAACAGGTGATGATGAATAGATCCTCTATTTGACAAGATATAGTGACGTCTGGTCACCATAACCAAGGCAAACGTAACGCCTCATTTTCCACCGCTAAATGAGTGAAAGACATGCTGTTATCAGAGATTGAGATGTGACTATCTAGTAGAGACAGTGTGCCAACAGTATAAGGGAGGGCATAGAAACAGTGATGATGAATAGATCCTGTATTTGACAAGATTAAAAACAGGCCAGAGGTAAATGCTACCCCATGCCCATCCATCCAGGATATGGGTCTGAAAATTTGAACCCCGTCATTTTCTGATAGTTTAGTCCCTAAGGAAGCCAAAAGAAATCAATTTGAGCAAAATAATCCTATGGGGATACATAGCTGGATATGGCCAAACCCCCAGGAAATGATGGAGGGGTCTGAACATTTGAACCCCATCATTTTGTGATAGTTTGTTCCCAATAGAAGCCAAAACAGAATTGTAGCCATTAGCCAAATAAAATCCTATAGGGATACATATCCAAATAGGGCCAAAACTGAAGTGACCCCCCAAGAAATGGGAGAGGGGTCTGAAAATTTGAACCCTGTCATTTTCTGATATTTGGTCCCCAAAGAAGCCAAAACATAAAAAAAAATATATTTTAGGAAAAAGATCCTATGGGAATACATAGCCGAATAGGGCCAAAACTGAAGTGACCCGCCCCCAGGAAATGAGGGAGGGTTCTGAAAATTTGAACCCTGTTATTTTCTGATAGTTTGGTCCCTATAGAAGCAAAAACAGCAAACAAATACATTTTAGCAAAAAGATCCTATGGGGAAATTGGGAATACATAGCCGAATAGGGCCAAAACTGAAGTGACCCGCCCCCAGGAAATGAGGGAGGGGTCTGAAAATTTTAACCCCAACATTTTCTCATAGTTTGGTCCCTAAAGAAGCCAAAACAGCAAACAAATCAATATTAGCAAAAAAAAACTATGGAAAATTGGGGATACATAGCCGAATAGGGCCAAAACTGAAGTGACCCGCCCCCAGGAAATGAGGGAGGGGTCTGAAAATTTGACCCCCGTCATTTTCTCATAGTTTGGTCCCTATAGAAGCCAAAACAGCAAAAAAAATCAATTTTAGCAAAAAAAATCCTACGGGAATACATAGCATACGGCACTAGTGTGGTGACAGGGTCCATGTGTTTGAGAACAAAAACATGTCAGACAGACAGCAGGTGGACACTCTGATTCAAACGGTGCAAACTCTAATCTAATCAATGGCCACAGTCATGGGTTCAGAATAGGGCATTAACGAAAAAGTCGACAAGTCGACTTCATTACACAAGTCGGGGGTGGGGGGGGGGGTTGTATTGTAAAGTACAACTTGATGACATCACACATTGTACTTCACAATACAAACTCCAAAATCAATCCTCCAGTTCTAGGCAACACAGAAGAGGGGGAACTTTTTATTTTATTTCCACACAACTCCTCTAAAAGGTATATTAATGACACAGTTCAATATTGAAAATGGGTGGTCTTCCCCTTTAACACATTAAGACCTGAGAACAATTGTAAAAAAAAAAAAAAAAAAGTCTTCTAAATCCCAACAATTTTCTGAAACCCCAAAGTGATGACTATTTGGCCACAGACCCCCATCTTTTTTTTTTTTTTTTATAATTTTTATCCCACGATTTTGCAACCCATTTTTCACCCAGTGCCAATTGCCTATGCCCTATGTAATCCTGGGCTCTGCTCTCCCTCTGCCGCGCCTGGGGAGACAACGGACTGACCTCATGCTTCCTTCTATGCATGAGGAGCCCAAGTTGCTTCTTTTCACCTGACAGGGGGGATTTCCCCGGGATGGACGTAGCGCGTGGAAGGAACACGTTATTCCAACCAGTTCCTTTCCCCTCCATCAGGCGCCCCGGCTGGCAAGGGGGAGGCATTATTGAGACCAGGATTACTGCATGTTTTTGTGAGGGTATCGACCCTAGGAGACACGGGGAGAACATGCAAACTCCACACAGAAAGGCCCTATCGCCAACCCCACCTAGGGTGTGGGTGCTGATGACGCGGAGGGAGAAACACGCCCCCAGCACCCACAGCGTCCCCTGGCGGGAATCGAACCCAGGACCTTCTAGCTGTGAGACCCCCATCTTGAAGTGTGTTGATCCAGGAGCCACCAGAAGCAAAGATATGAGTTTAAAAAATTGCTTTAAAATAATGTATATACACGGGCGCCCGCTGGCCTACTGGTCCAGGAGCATCCACTGCCACATAGGCATGGATGCCTGGCGGCGGCGCTGGTTAGATTCCCGATCCAGACGACCTTTGCCGTGTGTCTCGCCCCGTTTCCTGTCAGTCTACACCCTATCCATTAAAAGCCCAAAAAACAAATCTTTAAAAAAAAAAAGAAACATATTTTTGGCTAATGTTCCTCCCAGAATATGGATGCTGGGGTTCAAGTGGTTAATGAAGTTTACTCCATTAAGCAAATTTTAAAGCCACATGAAGAATAGCAAAATGATCTATAAATAATTGGACACAGAAGAATCCAATATGACCCCATCCAATTTTTTATTTATTTTTTTCAGACAGAAGTAGGCTTAATGTCAAGTAACAGTGATGTAAGCTTTATATCCCACTATGTTGTTTTGATTGATCAGAGTTAAATTACTGTATGTTTCTCATGTTGGCTCACGTGTTGTGGAAAAATGATGTAGGCTACAGTATTTAATGGACAATGTACAAGTATTTAGCATATAGGCTACAATAGGCTATGTGCTAATATTGTCTGGGATGAGTGGGATAATTGTATGGAGTGAATTAAACAAATGAATCAAGGTTTACTCTTTGTTTGTTTTTATATTACAACTAAAAAGTGAATTCAATAATACTACTTACTTACTTGGAATTGCACATTTCAGTGTTTGAGCTATGATAAGTTAGACACCACGAGCATTCACCGCCCTCTAGTGGAGGCTGAAGTTATAACAGAAAATACTTAAGAATTTTGACATGCGCCACTGGTGTTCACTGTTCAAGTCATCTGATCTGAATGAACAAATCAATCAATCAATCAATCAGTCACTGGTTCATCCAGGTAGGTGAATGATTGGATCATTTGATGGGATTGGTGGAAGATATTTTGTTCTGATTGTATTGTATTGTGTACACTGCTTTGGCAATGACGTATGTTTTCTCATGCCAATAAAGCCCTTTGAATTGAATTGAATTGAATTGAATTGAATTGGAAGAAAGATGGACTCTTTTCAGTTTGGACTGAATGAAATTAAGGATGGATCGGCCTTCATCACACTTGTTTTGTATAAACTTAAAACACACTGGATAAAAGTTTCCCAATTAGTACATGGTCCAGACCAGATGTCGGCTTATCCTTTTCTTTTTTTTTCTTCTTTTTTTTTAAGGTCCAAGTCCTGTAGATAATATTTTGGCATGATAACCGTTCCACTCACAGCTAAGTTAGTGATATCAGCTGTTAAAATATACCCTCTCCAATTGAAATATAGCATTTAAGATGCTGGTGCATATCCTATGATTTGATTTCAAGGGCAACGTGGACGATATAGTAGCCTAATCTCAAGCAAGCAGCTCACTAGCATCCTTTAAAATTGCCCTGAAAAACCACAGGCAGCAGAGCAGCCGTTCGCAACTGGTAAAAAAAACTAACCTAGCCCAACCCTCCCCTCCCCCTTCTTTGTATATACTTACTTACTTACTTTAGACTCTTTTTTTGTTCTCTCATTATTTATTTTCTTTACATATCTACTGCATAGTACTGTGTTCTATTCGTCTGTCATTCAATGTTATATGAGATACTTAAATGGTTTCCTGTGGAAATAAGCTTATAGTCTTTTCATGGATCTCCTTTTAGTAGACCTTGTACCAGTGAACTGTACCGTCATGAAACTGTACCTTTTCCTATGCAAACTTCTAATAAAGTCTTCAATCAATCAATCAAAACCTCAAGAAGAGGTTACTTTGGGCTGTAGGCTAGTATGACAAGGCTGACATCCTCCAATAGATGGCAGTATAGGCTAGGCCTGTACGGTATAGGCCCAAACCTCATGACTGTCCATGCGCCACATTTCTCCCTGCGAATGATAGATTAACTTTAATCAATCATCAGCAGATTGATTAAGTGATTGTTGTTTGCTGCTGTTTTCTCTCATGCCACTGACCTGTGATGTGTAGTTTTTCTTTTTTTTTTCTCTCTCTCTTTTTTTTTCTCCAACAAGACTCCATTTACATGCACACTCCTGAGCTGGATAGGAACAATCACAATGGTGGAAGACAATTGGGATGGTATCATAGGGATATAATGGAGTAGAAGTAAAGGTAGGCTATAGAAATTAGTCTCATCAAAGTGGTTCTTACAGTACTTGAGTAAATGTACTTAGCTACTGCTAGGGAATCGGTATCGGTTTGATCTCTGGCTCTCCCTGAGTTGGTGTTGAAGTGTCCTTGAGCAACACGCTGAACCACAACCGGTGAGCAGGTTGGTGTCTTGCATGGTTTCCTCTGCCACTGGTATAAGTGAATGTGTGAATGTAACGCACATTGTACAATTATCTGGATAAAAGCACTGTATAATTAATGCAACATTTGTCATTATCAGCTACAGTTCTATTGGGCCATTGAAGGGAAACCTCTGGCTTACAGTACCGTAATTGCCGGACTATAAGCCACGGCTTTTTTTCCATGTTTTGAACCCTGCGGCTTATACAAAGGTGCAGCTTATATATAGATTTTTACAGCTAACGGCCAGTTAGTTAGTTTTACAATGGTCTTTAACACATCTGGTGCCAACCCCGAGTTTCCCGAGTTTGAAAAGGTACTACCGCTGTGCCAACCCCGAGTTTCCCGAGTTTGGGCCGTTTTTGAAAAAAAAAAATCAAAAAAATGTTTTTTAAATCTTTTTTTTGGACCTCTAGAAATGTATTAGGCATGATCGCGATCGCGAAATTGCATGTTTAACCCCCATACCAACCCATTCTTTCAAACATGGCAGCCATGTTTGTTTACATCTGAAGAAAACATAATGGCTGATAAATCATGAATGCCTGAACGGATTTCCAAGCTGATTTTTTTGTTTGAAAGCTGTGAACAGTGAGCACACACGTGGTGTATCATCTAGGCATGGGCGTGCACTTTTTACACAATTGCGCAATTACATGGAAGTCTATGGTAACCATGGCAACGTGGGACATTGAAGAGAAAAAATCATAGCAACATAAGTGTTAACAAGGATTTATATCTAGATTTTTACAGCTAACGGCCACCAGGCGCGCTCTAGCGGGAAGCAGGAAGGACACCTGCGGCTTATAGTCAGGTGCGGCTTATATATGTAAACATTTGTTTTTTGCTCTAAATTTAGCTGGTGCGGCTTATATTCAGGTGCGGCTTATAGTCCAGCAATAACGGGTATGTTTGTTTATTGTTGAACAATGTAGATTAATCGGTTTTGTGTGTGTGTGTGTGTGTGTGTGTGTGTGTGTGTGTGTGTGTGTGTGTGTGTGTGTGTGTGTGTGTGTGTGTGTGTGTGCGTGCGCGCGTGTGCGCAGTAGGGAGGGACAGAAAGCATATTCCCATCCTCCAATGTTTCCCAGAAGCAGTAGAGCGGAGAACGCGACCTTGAAACCACACACACACACACACACACACACACACACACACACACACACACACACACACACACACACACACACACACACACACACACACACACATCCACACACATCCCTTGATCTTCCCTAGGGTCTCACAAATTCTCACACCACAACCCACCCACACTTCCTCTATACGCACACAACGCACACAGATGACATGACTGTTTCTTTGTCACACACACACACACACACACACACACACACACACACACACACACACACACACACACCGCAAATCATTTTGTCCTTGTTAATCATAACTGCAAAAAAAAAAAAGCATCTGTGATTTCAAGTGAACTCGTTTGGGAGCAGTGGGAGTGTGGATCAGGGGCGTCACAAGGG
>NC_137830.1:48743202-48765021 GCF_963921795.1 Nannobrachium achirus
AACAGAGTCTGCAGTGTCTTCAAGAGAAACGACAACAAATAAATATTCAACAGATTTCTCTTCACTGAAGTTGTTTTGAAAGTTGACATTGCTCTTCAGCACATGCAGTGCTCAGAGAATGGGTTGTTTTCTTTGGATAACGTCTGCAATTCCCACAACAACTGACTGATCATCATTGCCCTTTTGTCCATTGTAGAATGTCCTCAGTGCCAATGGAACAAAGTTGTGTCACAGTGTGAGGCTGACAGAATATCATTGATAGTGCGGGAAATTAATACTATTTTTTGGAAGAATCGTTCGGTTTGTGATACAAGCACCAAATTTTGCATAAAGTTTCCTCTGGACCTACTTTTCCCAAAAAGCACTTTAGCCACTCAATTTCTTTTCGAAAGGGTTGGGTCCCATTGACTTTATACAGTAAAATAATACAAAAACATAAATCTGCTTTAAGTAGCATGTGAGGGGTCAAACTAGGGGTTTTTCATGATCCTGAATCCAATGCAATCATTTGTTTTGCACAAAAAAACATTCCTTGGGCTAAAAACGTCCCCCACACTACTGTGAAAAGTGATGACTGATCACTAAACTTTGTGCAAAATTTGGTGCTTGTATCTCAAAGTGAACGATTGTTTTACTAATTTCCCGGGCTATGACCAGGGGCGTCGCACCAAATTGGGCCCTGGGTACAAGGATTCACTGCGGATCCCCCATGAATGTTCTTCATAGGGGGAGGGGTTTAACCCATTTAGGCGCATTATTACGCATTATTTTTAATTATTGGAAAATAGCAGACATACAAGCTCACAGCACGGCACCGATTGCCGCGCTGCGAGCTTGTAGATTTTCTATTTTTTTTAGTCCATGTGTATATGGATATAATTATATTAATAAAGGATGAAATAAATAAAATGTCCAAATACAGTATGGGCATTCCCAGATGATGCCCTTCAGTTAACCAGGGGTCCTTGAGGAGGTTACAGGGGGTCCCCAGCTAAATGATAGATATGAACCAAATGGAACTTATGGGTCTGTCTGTAACTCAGAGTCGGAGAGCATACAAATGGAACCAAATTTTTGTTCCTTTTGTACACTCTCAGAGTTAAATTTACATTGATTTCACAATATAAATTGGGGTCCCAGAGATAGAAATGCCATTAAACGGGGGTCCGTACCGTAGCCTAATGCATGTCAAACTGGGGGTCTTTGACATTAAAATGGTTGAGAATCACTGCTAGTGCTAGAGTTCTAAAATCTAGGGGGGTCCTAGCTCTGGTCCATCGCGTCTGGGAGGAGACGCGATGGACCAGAGCTAGGGGGGTCCCTGGCATATATTTTCAAATGGGGGTCCGCAGGCTGATAAGTTTCAATTTGGGGATCCTTAGAACCACTGATGTATATAGCCCACATGTGACATGCTATAGTATAGTCTTGGGTTTATTGGTTATCAATAACGTCACGTGACAGTGCAGCCTTCGATGCATGGCCAACCAGGTTTGACACCTCCTCACCCTATTCAGTTCGGATTTCGTTTGTTTTGACCCAGATTGCTGCAGTGTGCGTCCTTTTGTCGTGCAGCAAGGAATTAACGCCAGAATGATGATGCACGACTCGAGACGATCGCTGCATGCCGCCCGCGATGCTTGACTGTCTACTCTGCAATGCATGTGTAGTGTGCGTGTGCGCTCCAGCTTCTCCAGCTCTGAAATCTGAATGGATGGATGGAACTCATGGAAGGATGATGTGTTGCTATCTACTACTGGGAGACGATCAATGAACGGGGGAGCTCACGGGAAGGACAGTGGATGGATCGATGGATGGATGGATGAGGGAGGGAATACAGCCTTCGATTGGACGCTTCGACCAAAATAACGCCCTCGCAAAAGTGTGTCTCAAAAACTGGTGAGTGCTGAGGGAATTTAAGGTTTCTGGTAGCCTTTAATTAATAGGATAGGAAGAATGGGGTCCGCCTACTCCTCCTCATACCATCACAGTCAGACCACTGAAGACGCTCTCACCTTAACTCTGACGCTCTGACAGACCCGTCGCTAAATGATCAGACCGGGATTTCTCAGCCCCTACGAGCGCTCAACTTTAGTCAAAATAAACTAAACTACTTCACCACTCACCAAACCAAAGGTAGTTTTGCGTTGTTGACAGTCTATTCTCCGCGGTGGGAAACCTCTCAGCACCCCATCTACTCTGTAAAATATATTGTCTTTGTCATGAAATAAAAACGCACCCACCTCGAGCCACCCTGCGGCCACCGCAGATAGAACGGTTCACAACCCGGAAATAAGCGGCGGTCGAGTTGGATGCGTTTTATTTCATGACAAAAATAGTGTATTTTACAGAGTGGGCGGGGTGCTGAGAGGTTTCCCACCGCGGAGAATAGACTTTCAACAACGCAAAACTACCTTTGGTTTGGTGAGTGGTGAAGTAGTTTGGTTTATTTTGACTAAAGTTGAGCGCTCGTAGGGGTAGAGAAATCCCGGTGTAGTAGCGACGGGTCTGCACTGACGCTCTGGACCAGAGCTACTCTGTCACATAATTATGATGACAAAGAGTTCTGTAGTCTACCAAGTGACAACGCGTCTTGGGGTATTAATGGAATGCAGGCTTGGACACTCACCTTCGAAGCTCTACGGGCTCTGAACATGCATCAAATGCAAAATATAAGGTGCCAATGTTTTCTGCCAAGTGTTAGCGAGATCCGCGGAAGCTGTGCGCAATGTATTAGTCTATATTTTGCTAACATAGAACATACACATAGAAGTGTTTTAATACAGTCTGTGTCGGGAGTCTCACTGCTTTTCCTCGTTTACCGGCCACCACAAGAGGCGCTGTTGTGCAGTTGCAGCCAACGTTGTGGTAAACGAGGAAAAGCATTGAGATTCCGACACAGACTGGATTAAAACAATTTGTATTGAAAAATATGGACTAAATACATTATGCACAGGTGTCGCGGGTTTCGCTAACTTTTGGCAGAAGACATTGGTAGGCCTACCTTGTATTTTGTATTTGATGCATGTCCCAGGTCTGCATTCCATTAAAGGAGTAGTTCACCCCCAAAATGATCTTTTTTGTATCTTACTCATGCCATGGAGACTTGAGTTCAATAATATTTCTTTTTTGTATTTGTCGCATTCCCAAGGCAACATTAGTAAATTTACCCCCATTGATTCCAGCCGGAATCTATGGGGGTACATTTATTGTAATCAAATTTTTGTCTTAGGAATGCGACAAAAAACTAAAATATTATTGAACTCAAGTCTCCGTTTCGAAACGGGTCCCCATCCGGAACGAATGGGGGTAAATTTATTGTAATCACATTTTAGTCTTAGGAATGTGACAAAAAACTAAAAATATTATTGAACTCTAGTCTCCATGGCGTGACTAATCAATAGAAAAAAAAATCATTTTGGGGGTGAACTACTCCTTTAATACCCCAAGACGCCCGTAGAGTGAAAACGTCAGCATAAATACACGTGCGTCTTTAAAAGGCTAGTTATGTTCTAATCTGTACCAGTAGCCTCAAGTTCTTTTTTTTTTTTTTTTTTTTTTTACCGAATGACATAGGCCTATAGATCCCCCTGTTTGACAATACCCTTATACCCTTATATGCATATGGGTAGCCTATGCATATCCTAGAATTGCATTATCAACAGATAAAGCCTTCGATGCTGCTTGGCTGGATGGTTTGGTTGACATTCTAGCCGGTGGCATGGCTTTGCATCGGTTCACTGCGCCCTATAAAACACGGGTCGTCGCATTGCCTACATCCAAGGTCTCTTTATTCTGATATGATGATGGCTTATTAGGCCTATAGCCTATTGTACTGGTTCTCAACCTGTGGTACACTACATCCTACATGTACGACTGGTGGTACTTGTCTTGTGCCCCCCTCTGGTGGTAGCCTACACAGAGGAGTCTCCCAAAAAGGAAGAAAAAATACAAAAGTAGAGTGCAATATTGATATTATACTACAGGTAGTTCTGACCATCAAGCACTTTGTTGAAAAGGGCTTTCGCTATG
This sequence comes from Nannobrachium achirus, assembly GCF_963921795.1. NCBI lineage: Eukaryota > Metazoa > Chordata > Actinopteri > Myctophiformes > Myctophidae > Nannobrachium > Nannobrachium achirus. Next base: position 48,747,235 of record NC_137830.1, read on the forward strand.
TCTGTGGCATTGTGTGACAAGTTCTGACAACTGCACACGTTAAAGAAGTAGTTCACACACAAGAAAAGAAGAAACTAAAGACATATTTCTATCGATTACAACAAGCCTTGAATTCATGGCAATAAATCAAATTATTGGCATAGAGGAATATGATGGGATTGGTCTACGCGTCATCAGTTATTATGGTGTTTTTTTTTAATAACATTTCTGAGGTGGTACTTGGTGTAAAAAGGTTGAGAACCACTGACCTATTGTATCAGCCTAGTATAGGCTATGCTGAACGACGTCATCTACTTTAAAGCCAGCATTCACTGATCTGCTAGAGAGAGAGAGTTATAGTATAAATTGAGTACAAAGACCCCATAACAAGCCTAACAGCTTTCTTTTTTTATGACTCAATATTTATTTAGATTTTTAAATTTTTCACAATAACATGGAACAAAGTACATGGCAACCATAGAACTGACAAAAACAAAACAATACAATACAATACAATACAATACAATACAATACAATACAATACAATGACCACAAGACAAAACAAAACAAAACAAAAAACAGAAGTAAAACTTAAGTAAAACAATGCCAAGCAATCCCGGGTAACAGCCACATACTGTACATAATACAGTATAACAGTATGTTCACGCCATAACCACGTCTCACGTCCTATTGGCCATACACATTATAAAGCCTCCCCATTTGCGGATGTATTTTGTGGTCTTTACCTTTTAGTTGACCTCGTATCAGTGAACTGTAGGCGTCCTATAGCTTTTCCTATGCAAACTTCTAAGTATTCGATCAATCAATCAATCAATCAATCAAAATAAATTATTATAATTAGCCTATGCCATGGTTTGGAACAAAATCAGTGTGTGGACACATTTCTTCTTGACAGCTATAGGTCAAACAATTAGGCTACGATATTATTTTATTGAAGTTAGCCTAAACAGATCACATTTGCATTTAGCCTATTTCACTTGCCCCCTGCTAAGATGGTTTATTTAGAATTATGTAGGAGTTAAGACACAATTTGCCATATTTTATATAAGACAAATTATGGTAAATTGTGTTTTCTATTATGTGAATGTTTTCAGTCAGGCAGAGTCTTGTCATGTATCAAGTGATATTTTATTCACAAGTTTGCTATATCAGCACAGACATATGGTGTTTGTCAACCTATATCCCTGCAAAACATATATGCCTCATATAAAGTTTTATTTTTCCAAATGTGGAATCTTAAATCCATATTAAAGAACATCTAGCTTATAGTCTATTAGTAGGTTACCATTCTACGCAGTAAAATTGTCAATGTTAATTTGTCCATTTGTAAATGTGTTCAAATGGGTCCATCAAATGGGTACATTTTGTACACTCTTACAGAGTTCAAAAGGACACCCAGGATTTTCCAGTGTAGCCTGTAATATTATTTAGACTCTGTACAGTACCTGTATCCCAGAGAACTCTGCATCAGACATTTGACAGGCCACATGGCCGGACAGCGTGTCTGTGTAAAGACATGCAGTTTGTTACTCTCCCACCGCTAGACTCGCTCAAGTTTTGGAAATCCGATATGAGGGAGGGAGGGAGAGAGAGAGAGAGAGAGAGTGGGAGAGAGAGAGGCTGCTAGTATGCCGCTGATGCACTGGGGCTAAAAATAATCTGTCTTTTCTTTCTCTCTCCAATATTCTCTCTCTTTCTTTCTCTCTCTCTCTCTCTCTCTAATTTACCCTTTCCTCAAAACCCAGGCACCCGGAATGAACCTATAGGTCAATAAGGACTTCTGTTTTTGTCAGAGGTAAGCTGTTTTTTTTTTGTCTCTATAATTAGCCTTGGAGGCTGTATTCCTATTATGAACATTGACAGACGGTATATGGTTAGAAGAAACAGGGCTGTGTGTGCGAGCAGCAAGTGTTTGTGGAGTGCTTGCTATAAGTTAAGCAACAGTTGAGTGTCGCTTGGTTGGTTACACTGCTTGTTACTAAAACACTGACAGTAGGCTACTAGGGCCATTAACTATTCAAAAGATTATTTGTGTTTCAATCAAATCGGTTGTCCAGTCAGTCATTGTGCTTTGATTTACTGTATAAACACTGTAGTAGGAATGACGATTAGCCCACCACTCCATCTGACAGATATGGCCTATCCAAATATTTAGACTAACCTTCTCTCCCTGAATCACTGATTGTATTTTAAAATGCCTTTTAAGCCACTAATTCCCAGTAAAGTAGCCCAATGTCTTTTCACCACACAACAGGTCTATAATAATCATAATAATTTGATTGATTGATTGATTGATTGATTGATTGATTGATTGATTGATTGATTACATGCTGTACATCACACATTCACAATCAGCACAGAATTTCATTCACAATAGCCTAAATTTGTAATTTAACACTAATACTAGTGTAATATGTGACAGTAATATAATCATGCCAGCATAAATGCTGGCACACTCACAGTGTACACATGGAACCAAATGGACCCTTAAGGGGCCATCTGTACAATCTCTGAGTTAAATGAATTGAACACTGATTTATTGCACATTAACAGAGGGAGCAACTGTGTGGGCCTAAGGAGTGTCATGCTATCTGAGTGTGCATAAGTGATCAAAAAGCAGACCTGAACTACTGGTATTATCTTTAAGCTTGAATGAAATCATGTTAAATAAGCTAAACCCTGTCAAATAAGTTACACATACTGAGGATTATTCTGTGCACCGTGATGTAATGGAGTATGTTTTAAACTATGGTTTGTGTCTGCATCAGGGGGAGAGTTCCGCCGATTTAAAATGAGCCCAATACGGAACTAAAACTTCCTATTATTGGCCGCTAGTTGCGCTGTTTTCCCCCTGGCCGGTTGCAAAAAGAATTGTTCTCCATTGGATCCCATTAATGTTCCCCTTTCGTGTAACTTCTAACCTTAATTAACATTTTCATGAATACTTTATGATTCCTATCGCTAGTTAAAAATTGCCTTTCAATGACGATGATATGCGTTTTGTGAAAATAAGGTCCCATTTATGTTAAAATTGATGATAAAGTTGCGGCGGGCGTGGCCAACTAAACAGATACGAGCCGGCTGTGTTCTTCTTCGTGTGCTTTATTTCGGGAGGCTCCGACCACATTCTCCCATGTATCCCTGCGGTTGCACGTGGCCGTTGGCAGCCAATAGCCTCCCCTGTTTGCATTTCAATCTATGATGGCAACACCCATGCCAAGGACCCATATTGTGTCATTTGCGCTGCATAGAAACCAATGGCTTCGCTTTGTCCATATCTTTTATACAGTCTATGGTCTGCATACTAGTAGTGCCTCAGGGACTATAAGGATAGAAATGATTCTTGCTAACTCCTATATATTGACACTGCATTTTAACTGCACTGTAAAATGTGTTGTACTGTGTTGTATTTGAATGCCCTGTTCAGTAATACATTCCTGTCCCTCTCAAATACCGTAAACAAATAACTGGAACGTGGGTAAAAACTGTTGGGCTCGCAGTTTATGACAAGGCTAAAAGCAAACCTAATGATTTATCTAGTTTAAACTTTATTCATCATTTCACTAACTGTGTTCCCGGGGATGTCAGGTCACGCCAGTGTTCTTTATGTGCGAGTGCTTTAGCTAGCTAAGCTTCCTGGATTGTCAACAATGCCAGGAGAGGTTAACAACCAGTGGCGTCAGTTCAGCAAAAGCTAGGGTATGGCAAAGATGGGAGTCCTCATGGAAAAGAGGCATTACATTTTGGATAACACGGTTCTATTGTGAAAATAGCAGATCTACATGCTCACAACGCCTCGCGCTGCGAGGCGTTGTGAGCATGTAGATCGGCTATTTTCACAATGTCTGAAAAAAACGAGTTTTGTCAGTTTTTTAGGCGACATTCACACAGGCACGTTTTATGACGATTAAAACGAATCCTATAACGTATTGTTGGAAAATACACAACGGTTGGGCATGTGTGAAGACGCATCCGTATTCTTTTTCGAATAAAAGAAACGAATGCAAATCCACAAAAAAACGGTGGTTTCGATGCGCTACCGCAAACGCTTCCCTGTTGGTGTGAATCCATCCGTCTCAAATACAGGCAATGAAACATTGTGGTAGGCTATATAGAGCCATGTGCGGGTTAAATCCATAGTTATTTATAAAAGGTTAAATCCCCCCGTCTGTTCTCATTAGATTTCTGACGATTCTGGCCGCCTCCTCCCCTCATTGATTTCTGATCACCGCTCCCTCGATCGCACATGGTGTATTATTTGTGAGGAGTTGTTGCTCACAGTTAGATAAAAGGAAAGTGCCACTGGAGTCACTTGTATATCATATATAGGCTATAGGCCTAATAAAATATAGGCCGATGTGTGGCTCTCTCGCCCTTGCTGGCGCGCGCGCTCTCTGTGCCAAATCATGTCCAAATGGAGACGCTTAACGCTGTTATGCGCGGAGCGCAGAGGGAGCCAGCCAGCGGAGGGCAAGAGAGAGAGAGAGAGAGAGAGAGAGAGAGACGTTGACGTCCTCCTCTTCGTAGATATTCATATCTTGCAATTAAAAGTATTTGCTGTCTGGTTTATTGCTGGTAGATTTTGGGAGTCCCTCCGCCCTCCGCTGGTTTTATTTTGTGATCGCTCGTTGACGACCTTCGACCGCAGATAAATCGGCTAACGCCTGCGCGGCAAATTTTGCAGGGGTCCTGTGGTTACATTGTGAGTTGAACTTGAAGAATTAATAAACACAGGGAGATGGAGGAGGCATTATTATGCAGCTTGGATATACTGTATGTCCCGTGGACAGACGTGGACTCAGTGATTCCTTGTTTCGGATGATAATGTGCAGTGTGAGGGCAAACGTATCAATTAAATATGCAAGAATGTGGCAACTTCACCCCTCCCATTCGCACGACTAAACCGAATTATATTATGAGAATGTGGCCTTACACAGGTTTCTAAGGTTTCGTGGGCTGGATATGGCAGCCTGGAATGGTTGTTCAAGTGCAGCAAAACTTAGCATGTTAGTAAACGTGCCACAATTAACAATAATGCATTGCACCTGTGCAGCTGACCTGCAGAACCTGGGAATATATACCATCTTGTCAAGATGGGGAGAATACAAGTGTGGAGAATATAATTATAATACCTTGTTAAAGTGACCATTTTGCTAAATGTTGCATTTTCTTATTTGCACTTTTATTTTCCCCCTGGGTATGGCAGCTGCATACCCCTGCCATACCCAATTGACGCCCCTGTTAACAACAGAAGGGCTTTGGAGTCAAGGTCAGGCATGTGCGTAGGGCACGTCTCACACACACACACACACACACACACACACACACACACACGCACACGCACACAAACACAGTCATTAAACGCAAGCACGTTTGGGTGTCTAAATAGTTCCGGGCTAATAAACTGTCAAAGTATTGTATTTATTTATACATTTTGAGGTTCACACATGCCAACAAGTGCTTGTAAATTAAATACAGTAGCACCTATGCACTTATCTATGTCGCCATCATTGTTGCCGTTGTCTTAAAGGTTAGCTGATCAGTAATGAACTCGTACTGTATTACTAGAGCTTCTGTTCTTGCCTTCGTGCCAATAGACCAGGGGTCGGCAACCCAAAATGTTGAAAGAGCCATATTGGACCAAAAAAACCCTAAACAAATCTGTCTGGAGCCGCAAAAAATTATAAAAGCCTTATATATCATCGTTGTCGGGTGGAAATCTTGTATGTCCAAAACTTTGTTTTGTATTTATCATTTACAAAATGAACTAAACTAGTGAAAACAGCCGATCTACAAGCACACAACGCCTCGCACCGCGAGGCGTTGTGTGCTTGTAGATCTGCTGTTTTCACTACTTTTGTGCGTCTGTCTTGTATGATGAAGCAAGGCTTTACTTTGCGAGAAAAAAAAACATACAAATTAGAAACTTGGAGATACAAGGTTTCTGCCTGACAGTGACAATATATTAAAAGTCTATATTAGCTATATTAGCCTACTGTCAAAATGACAGTAGGCTACAAATACATAATGAGCATTAAATGTAATATTTATTCTAGACATTTTTACAGCATTGGAAAGCGTTAACAATGTTTGTGTCATGTTTGTCCTCCTACAGAAACCATATTAAAATAAAAAGAAAATATTTTTCCCTTAATACATTTTTGAAAAAGCTCCAGGGAGCCGCTAGGGTGGTGCTAAAGAGCCGCATGCGGCTCTAGAGGCGCGGGTTGCTGACCCCCGCAATAGACCAATCTCTCTTACATATTTTCAAGTCATTCACCTCTTCAGAGATTGACTTCTGATTGTCAAACTGGTGATAGGCCGGATTTATACTTTATTGCGTGCCTGTGTGGCGCACTGAAATTGTTTTTAGGTTTTAGATCTGATATATTTGAAAAATGTCTAGCCTACAATGACGGCAGTCCAAAATGGGGACGCTAGGTTCAAAGTGGTTACAAATCGGGACTCTCACACTCTCACGGCAGCCATACTGGCAAGAAATTGAACGACTTCCGTACTTTCTTCATAGGCTGTGTTCCATCTGACCAGAATGGTCACACAACCTTAATTAGTATCATTATTAACACCTGTGAAGGAAGTAAGAAGTTGCCCAATTCTTGCCAATATGGCCGCCGTGCATGGAGCCTAAAAAAAGTATTGGAGTTTGCATGTTCTCCCCGTGTCTCCTAGGGTTGAAACCCTCACAAAAACATGCACGTAATCCTGGTCTCAATAATGCCTCCCCCTGGCCAGCCGGGGCGCCTGATGGAGGGGAAAGGAACTGGTTGGAATAACGTGTTCCTTGCACGCGCTACGTCCAAACCAGGGAAATCTCCACTGTCAGGTGAAAAGAAGCTTGGACTCCTCATGCATAGAAGGAAGCATGAGGTCAGTCCGTTGTCTCCCCAGGCGCGGCAGAGGGAGAGCAGAGCCCAGGATTACCGTTACTGTATGTCGGCCTGACCAATACATTGTTCTGGTTCAACTTGGAACTTCATTTAGTAGACGAAGACCACCGTCAACAAGGAACTGCCCCAGCTAACAAAAGGGTGTTCCTGCTGGGATTTCCTGATGCTGACTACAGGCCTGGTGCTGCTGGCAGGTCTTGCCTTGATGGCACGCAATGACTCTGTGGAAAGTTGCTAGTTATATTCCACTCTGTGTGTCATCTGATAAACTCTGCAGTCTGTGTCCAAGAAGACCCAAGCCGATCATCATCATAATAACTAATATGTATTTGCTGCTCTCCCTAAAAATAATCACAGCATGCATATGAGCGTGCATGATTTGTGATCATCCCTTGCCCCATATATCCTGCTCAATGCTTTCATCCAGATCTTGTTTTAGAGAGTTCTGCCAATGCGGGTCAGAAACAGAGCCGGTCACGTGGTTCACGTATGCCGGAAATGTCACTTTTTCCCCATAGATTCCAATGCTTTCCTTAAACATCCGGATCAGCACTTTGTCACAATTCGCCAATACAGTAGATGTGTATGTACTGTAGAAGGCCTGGCCCCATGAGGTGAACGGAGATGACGCGACTCTTCAATAGAGGGCTCTGGTTTCATCCATTTGACGTCGCGGACGGCACTCGACGGCGAGTTGTGTGTCGGGCATCAAAATGGGTTGCAGCGGCCCTGCGGAGATATGTCTGCTTCATGTCATTTTTGCCATAGATCTTTGAACCTTTTCAACCCAAAAGTTAACCATGCATTTTGATCTTTTCTTTTCCCTCCCACAAACTGTGCGCTATGAACTGTAAACTATAAAACTGCCTCGTGTTTTTTGACTGACCAGCGCTTCATTCTCGATTGACGTGCGGCTGCCAACCAATGATGAACTCTATTCATGTTATACCCCTCCCCCCTAGGCTTATGTGGACCAATCGGGTGGCGGCATGGGCTTGTCATTTTGTGGCAACGACAGGACGGATTCGTACAGCGTGGACCAGGGTGTGTTGAACAATGGCTGCTTCGTGGACGCCCTCAACCTGGTCCCCCATGTCTTCCTGCTCTTCATCACCTTCCCCATCCTCTTCATCGGTAGGACACACACACGCACGCACGCACGACGCACGCACGCACGCACACACACACACACACACACACACACACCAGCGATTCACAAACTTTTAATTTTCAAAGACCCCCAGTTTGACATGCATTAGGCCACAGACAGACCCCCTTCTGATGCCATTTAGTTTTTTCTGCCTTTATTTGACACAGGAAACAGGGAGAGAGAGAAAGGTGAATGATACGCATCAAGGGTCTGTTCGGACTCGGGAATCAAACCAATGGTTCCACATCCCTATTCTGGGAGGAACATTCACCAAAAATAGCAGATCTACAAACTTACAGCACGTTTGTAGAAAAAACTTTGCTTTGCTTGGCCCAGTGGATGCGAAATTTCACTTGTTGATTCCCTCGTACAAGAAAATGTGTTTTACTTGTGTTTTTATGTACAATGCAGATGTGGCTCTGTCTCCAAGACAAATTTCTCCTGAGGGAGACTACCGGTAATAAACTTGAACCTTGAACCTTGACGCGTTGTAAGCTTGAGACACCCCTGGACTTGTGTCAAGGCACCCTAGGGTCCCCCGACACGCACTTTGAGAAACCCTGACCTACGGTTTGGAGACACAAAGAGTCTCCTTCTTTTTATTGTGCCTTGCTCTTTTTTACTGTACACACAACAGTACTTTATCTTTTTCATACATCCCTGTAAAACTTTGTAAACCTTAAAACTGCTGTGCTGCCTCTGGGCGACTGATTTTCCCCCTTGAGATAATAAAGGTACAGTATCTACCGTATCTATCTCACATTATTGGCTTAGGAATGCCACAAAAACTAAAAAATATCCATGAATTCATGTCTCATTGGGGTGAGGAATGGATAGGGGAAAAAAAGTCATTTTGGGGGCGAACGATCGTTTTAACCACTCAGCCTCCACATTAGGGCCTTTTCCAACGGCAAAGAACCGGTTTTGGTTCTTTCTCCCGCCTATGGGATGAACCAGAGGTGAGCTTTTCCACCGAGAACCGGAGTTGGTTCCGAACCGTAAAAGTTGGTTTCCGAACCGGAACCACAACATCCTTGGTTCTTCTGGCTTCAATCATGGTTCAATCTGGTGGAAACGCAAGCCGGTTCGCAAGAACGAACCAAGGTTCCAAGATAGTTGAACCGGCACTGGTTCTGGAACCGGTTCTTTTACAACAAGGGTTCATATTTTAGATTGTAATTAAAGAATATAAAAGATGAGTGTTAAATTGATTTCATTTAATTCTTTCTATTGTTTTAGAGATTCTTATTTCAGTGGTTGGAGGCATGGCTAAATATGTCATTTTACACAGAATAAGCCCATTCCCAAGATACAACGCAACCTTTCATGGTTGGATGTGACTTATGGGGCCTGGAAGTGTTACTGTAAATAGCAATAAAGAAACTGCTGGCTTATTGTGTCTAAAAAGACATGTTTAGCCACTTGTACGCATACCCCCATGCGTACGCATGCCCCACATTTTTCTTTTCTCTAATTACAATCTAAAATATGAACCCTTGTTGTAAAAAAACAAAGTTGTCCTTTAAATTGAGACACTTCGACCCTGGTGTCTGGTAGTGTTCCCACTGGTTGACCCAGTACAGCAGTTCTGCCTGGCTGACAGTCAGTGCAATATCTCACCTGGCCAAGTATGCAGAATGATAGAAGATTGTTGTCCCATGGCCATGCGGGCTGGGCTCAAGTCACTGGGTAGGACATGTATACGGATTGCAGCTTCTTTGTCTGAAAAGAGAAAGTGTGTGTGTGTGTGTGTGTGTGTGTGTGTGTGTGTGTGTGTGTGTGTGTGTGTGTGTGTGTGTGTGTGCCTCTGTCCACATATGTTACTGATGTCTGTGTGTACATAAGCTTCTTAGTGGGTCAATAATACATCAGACATGACTGCATCTGCTACTGTATGTGGAGAAGTAATCTCTGAGCATTATCCACACGAACCCCTGAGCATTTGACGGAAACAACAGATCTGCAAACACACACAGTGAGTCGCAACGTGTTGTGAGCTTGTAGATCGGCAAGTTTTGGTGTAGAGCAGGGTTCCCCAATTAGTTTTCCCCAAGGGCCGAATTATGTCTAGGGTACCAAGCCGAGGGCCACAACATTGAATTATGTCTAGGGTACCAAGCTGAGGGCCACAGCATTGAATTATGTCTAGGGTACCAAGCCGAGGGCCACAACATTGAATTATGTCTAGGGTACCAAGCCGAGGGCCACAACATTGAATTATGTCTAGGGTACCAAGCTGAGGGCCACAACATTGAATTATGTCTAGGGTACCAAGCCGAGGGCCACAACATTGAATTATGTCTAGGGTACCAAGCCGAGGGCCACAACATTGAATTATGTCTAGGGTACCAAGCTGAGGGCCACAGCATTGCAGGGGGCGACGGCGGCGTTCCTGCTACTCCAGCGACTACGACAGTTCAGTATTGTCGTTGTCGGGTGAAAATGTCCAAAACCATTTGTTTTGCATTTATCATTTTAAAAATTATTTAAACTATTGAAAACAGCCGATCTACAAGCACACAACGCCTCGCGGTGCGAGGCGTTGTGTGCTTGTAGATCTGCTGTTTTCACTACTTTTGTGCGACAGCCTTGTATGATTTGCGAAAGAACGTACACATTTGGAGATACAAGATTTCCACCCGACAACGACGATATATAGTGTTGTTGCTGCTCTTATACCACCATTATTACTGGGGTTGGTGTGGGCCAGACAGTAGCCCCCCACGGCCTATTGGGGAACCCTGGTGTAGAGGGTAACTCGAAAGGACCTAGTATAGAGGGTTTAATTGTATATAGGGTCTAATTGGTTAATTGGCAGCGAACCAATCCCATGTTCATGGGAGATCCATACAGCCTCGAGGTTTAACCCATTAAGAGCCTTTTGTGCCATGGACTCCCACATTGATTTATATTTGGCCACAACCCAACGGAACCATCAGCAGCACATGTCTTAAGCACAATGCCAGTAGATGAAGGAAGTACCTCCATTCATTTCTGTTACATCTGTACTGTACTGTACTGTACTGTACTGTACTGTACTGTACTGTATGTATTATAAGTGATGGTGGTCAGATCAGGTTGAAACCTTGTAGACCAGGGGTGCGATCTACTTTTAAAATGACTAGCTCAACATGATCTACCCATCCACAATGTTTTAGCTGAGGGCCTGAGGGAGGCTTTGGAATAGCAGCACTGGCGTTACATTTTAGACAAACACACTTACTTGAAGGGGGAAATAAATGGGAAATACTGGGAGAAATGTCTTCATCCCATTCTGTATGGAAGTGGTAGGTTTGGGGGTTCTTTGTAATGCTACTGACTCTTGAACAAAGTATTGCATTGGAGGTTTGCCTACTAGAAGCCATGAAGGGAGCTGACAGGCCCTTCTTGATGTCATATTGACATTCTTTCAGGGGTCTCAAACTGGCGGCCCGGGGGCCATTTGCGGCCCGCGAGACGAAATTTTGTGGCTCCCACCTTAATATGAAAGTTTAATGTTAGTGCGGCCCGCGAGTTTTATATGAACCTCAAAACAGTTAATAATTCAGTACAGTTAACAGTACAGTACATGTTCCATAAGTTAAACACAACTTGTTTACACCAGGGTCCTTGTTCATCTTATTTTGTGTTAAAAAATAAAAAAAGATATTTGAGAAGACTGATGGGGAGATAGATACAGTAGTTGTTAGACTGGTATGAAGAAACTACAGTATAATAATCAAACAAATTAGTGCACATTAATTTGTTTTATTAGTGCATGTGCACGCGTACATGCACGCGCTGCGCACGCGTGCATGTGCGCTGAGGCTGCGGCCCAGCCTCAGCCAGACTCTGCCTCCAGCGGCCCCAAGGTAAATTGAGTTTGAGACCCCTGTTTTAGAGGCATGTCATGTGGTCTACCTGCACACCCTTGGTGATCTACTGGTAGATCACGATCTACCTTTTGGGCACCCCTGTTGTAGACTGTAGAGTGTACGTCATTTATGTCATATAGATGACTGAACACATAAAGTCATAGGTTCACATGGGAGCAACACACATCTTGGTTTTTATTCCTTATTTGTTCATTTGATCTATAGAGTATGGTGGCTGTATCAGGCAATTGTACAAACACACACACACACACACACACACACACACACACACACACACACACACACACACACACACACACACCTGTGACAACACTATAGTAATTTCGCTGTCGCCCTATTAAAGAATGGAGGCAGCTAGTTGACGCGCACATAATGGACAATCCCATTACTCATTTTTACACCTCTGTCGCTCTCGCTGCTCTGTTCTCCAGCTGTGATGTAGAAAGATTACATTCACCATACTGTATGTCTCTGACAAACCGTGGTTCAAGCCAGTGGTTCTCAACGTCGAAATGTTTAATGAACACTGAGGATATATTTTACAGTGAGATTGATCTTACAGTATATTTCAGTGATTCTCAACCTTTTTCAATTTCAAGGATCACCTGTCACTAGGGGTGTAACGATACATTTTAATAGCGATTCGATACATATCACGATACATGGTTGACGATACGATACATGGACGATATTGGTTCATTCATGGCGACACGATACGATTCGATTCAAAGATTTAAAATCGATATAGTAACTATTTATCAAAGAAATTAAATCTGTGTGAAAAGTGTGGATAGTGCAGGTTTTTAAGGGAAACATGTATTATTATGGATATAAATAAGTAAACACATTGATTATCTGCCAAATACATGGTCATTGTATGTTGACAAACCTGCACCTTGACATGAACCCAGAGATTACACACATTTATCGATAGACCAGTGTAGCTATATGGAAAGGAAAAGTAATGAAAACCCTCCTTTTTATTTTTTTCTTCTTAAAAATGCTAAATACAATGCACAAGTAGGTAGTATCGATACAATCGATTCTTTGCACTGCCGATTCGATACGATACAAAATAAAACGATACGATTCGATTTTAGCTGTTTTCATTTCGATATACTTCGGTTTTTTAAGTTGAAAACGATATTTCGATACAGTTACTATATTGTTACACCCCTACCTGTCACGTATTGATGTGATCAGAACGCAAATGCAAAACCCCGTGGGGGCTCCTCTCTGGCAGGTGGAAAAGCACTCGACGGTCGGATTTATGTGTTAAAAGAGCAGAAAGGGAGAGTAGAATTAGGTGAGGAAGGCAAGTCTAAAGAGGTGCGTTTTGAGGGAGGCTTTGAACATGGCAAGGGTGGGGTCGGCTTTTATGTGAGGTGGGAGTGAGGCCATGTTTACACGGCGACGTTGCAACGAGGATTCCTCAAAATGAAAAGTCAGATATGCTTTCCGTTCAGACGACAACTGCATTTTCGGGGGCTGAAAACGGAACAAAGTAAGACCGGATTTTTGTCTGTAAAAGTTGACAACGGAAACGCAAGAAACGACAACACATGTCATGGCTCGCATACAGCCTACTGCAGCCACGTTACCATGGTGAAGGGTAAACAAGGAAGTAGAATTGTCTATCCGTGTCTGAAAATTCAAAATTACATGGACACTACATCATTTCATGCCCTGATGCGGATTCACATGAACGCTGGATAAAAAGCAAAACGCAACGGCGATTGTCCCGGGACCTCGCCGTTTTCTCTACAGAGCCTTGTCGTCTTAACATGGCCTTAGTTTCAAAGGGTAGGGAGGGACTGCAACTGGAAAAGTATCCATAACAGTCAAACCGCAGAGATCTTTTTTTTTTTTTTCTTTTTTTTTTTAATACAGTTTTTTATTTGACACAACATAAAAAAAGTCTATGGGGAATCAGAATTGAAAAAAGAAAGGTAGGATGTGTAAATTATTGTATATGTATATGAGCTGTTTCAATTTGTAAGATGATTGATTGGTAACATGTCATAGGTCGAACACCCTTTGGATCGACCACCAAACCTAACCTTAACCCTAACCCTAACCTCAGTAAAACTATGCCTAAACCTAACCCTAACCCTAAAATTAACCTCAGTAACCGTGACGCGGGTGATTATCTAACCTGCCGACACTGTTCGACCCAACAGGAGTTAAGACCTATGGGGCAGTCCCCGATTGATTCGCCCACTAGAGGGTATGCACGACCACTGGGACCCACCCCCCTAATCTAGACTGAGTGGCAAAACATTGAGCAGCATGGAGCATTGGAGTTTGGAAGTGCTAGTTGCAAATCACTCAACGGTCCTGCATACCACCTGTTACTAAATTGCACATAATGCAGGAGGCAGCAGGATGTTGTGTTGTTGAAAACGAGCGCTTCCAAACAAAAAAATAATCCCCTGCACAGAATGTCTTGACAGAAAGTAGCTCATACCATGCCTATGGTGGATTATTATGAAACAAAAACCTTGCAGATAGAAAGAGGATAATTCAAGCTTTAGGTACAGCCGCAATGTTGGTGAGTTTAACTTTGTTTAATACTATCAGAAAGGACCTTTCTGTTTGGATGTATGGGCTGTCAATGGCAGAAATTAGTTTTTTTGCCACTCAGTAGGCGTTCCCACATAACTTCCAGCAACAGTGATGTCACGCGCATACCCTCTATAAGTCATCAGTTCAACAAAGGACATGACATTTTTGTTTCCAAATAAGGGGACGATTCCGTATTTCAAGGGACGGTTGGCAAGAACAGTTGGTTGTTTCCTTGTTTTCTTCCATCCTTCCTTCCTAACCTTGTCAGTTGTTCAGCAATGAGTGTAACTGTGTGACTGTGGTGTCCCTGACTCAGTCTCTGGGGGCTGATGACTAGTATGATTTACTGTTAATGCCTGGTTTATCAAGTGTGCGTGCGTGCGTGCGTGCGTGCGTGCGTGCGTGCGTATGTGTGACGTGTGTGTTTGTGTGCCTGTCTCCGTGTGTATGCGCTTCTGTGTCTGTGTGCAAGTGGGAGTATTTGTGTGTATGATTGTGTGCACGCTATTTACAAATGTTATATTACTAATGTGTGTGTGTGTGTGTGTGTGTGTGTGTGTGTGTGTGTGTGTGTGTGTGTGTGTGTGCGTGTGCGTGTAGTTTCTGGGAAGGGCTTGGACTCTGCTCTGTGACCCCAGCTGTCCCCCTGAGGACTCACTAATGAATGCTTCCTGGGTTTGGGGTCGTTTGTTTATAGACAGACGGCGTCCCCTGAGGTCCCCGAAATGGCTCTGGTCCGTTTGGTTTAACAACAGAAACCACATTAACGTTAAAGTAATAACAAGCCCTCGTGTGGTGCACAGTAACAAAGATACATTTACTTGAGTAGTGTTACTTGAGTGTGTTTCTTTGAGTATCTGTCCTTTACTTTAGTATTTGCATGTTTTAGATACCTTAAATCCACTACATTTCAAAGACAAATACTGTACTTTTGACTCCACTACATTACTAGGAAGGGGAAAATGTCCATCCATGCATGCACGCACACTCGCGCACGCACGTGTGCGCGCGCACATGCACACACACACAAAAACAGTCACTGATACCAAATGCCAACCATTTCTCTAACTGCAGCCAAGCGAAGCCATGTTCCCACCACACCATGTGAACTGATGTGATCCTCAGTCTGAATTCATGTACCCCCTACCCCTACATGTACCCCCTACCCCTACATGTACCCCCTACCCCTACATGTACCCCCTACCCCTACATTGTGGTTACCATCTTTCTTCATTTCTACTGAAGCCCTATTGACCATCTACTCCGGCTATATCTGACCCATATGGGACTATGCAGTAGTGGTGGGGGCGACATGGAAAAATGCAATATCACAATATTTTCCCAAAGCTGTATCACTATACACGATTTTATCACGATGGTTTTTATGGTTATTTTTCAAGTTACTTGACAAAAAACTAGACTCTGTGGGTTCCTTTTGGGAGGTCTAGTTTGAACTTTGAACAAGTATGTAACTCTGACAAATGAAACTCTGACAAAACTCTGACTCTGACAAAACTCTGACAAATGAAACCAAATTCATTTGGTTTCATTTGATTACTGTCAGAGTTTGAGAACTACTGATTTAGACCAAAATGCAGGTTTAAATTGAATTCTGCAACGAATCTCTGTATTAACGATTAAACAGGATTATTTACAAGGCTCCCTCAATTGTATCACGATATATACGATACCTCTGAAAAGGCATATCGTGGAGACATTGTATCGTCTCAACGATAATTATCACCATATCGCCCACCCCTACTATGCAGTCTTGCTTGGTCATGCTGGCCTGACCAAGGCCCACTCTGATCCCAGTTGGAATGGGTACAGATTGAGGTGCTGTCCTGTGGCGACTGGGCAGCCACCAGGCGCGAGGACATCTGCTCGCCTGGTGTCCTATTTTAGGCCAAGAGAGTAAATCCGACTTCGAATCATCACATTTGTGATGTTGAGGCAAAACAGTCGCTGGTCAAAGAAGTATTTGGGGTTTAATCCGTTTAGGCCTAGAATTATTTGATGCTATATACAAGATATACAAGCTTGCAGCGCGGCACTTGGTGCCGCGCTGTGAGCTTGTAGATCTGCTATTTTAGAAAAATCACGATTTTTTTTAACATCTTCTGGAGGGTCCGTGGAACAACATATTTTGAGATGGGGGGTCCGCGGCCAATTGCATGTCATTTTGGGGGTCCTTGACATGAAAAAAGCTTGAGAACCACTGATTTAGGAGAAGGATTCAGAAGACATTTATAGAACAAAAACATTCAAAAGACTTGCACAAATGTTCACGATGTTTCAAAAATAGCATATATCTGCATGTATAGTGTGTGCCAGTGGTGACGCAACTGTAGTCCTTAGCGGCCATTTCTAGAACTAATGCTCTAGTCCAATCAGAACATCTGTGTAAGGTTGTGTTGACCCAAGAAATGGCCACTCTAGAACTACATATTGGCAAACCCTATATCTGCTATTTTCTAATAGTTAAGTGGTTAATCTCTCTCTCTCTCTCTCTCTCTCTCTCTCTCTCTCTCTCTCTCTCTCTCTCTCTCTCTCTCTCTCTCTCTCTCTCTCTCAGGGTGGGGCAGTCAGAGCTCTAAGGTGCAGATCCATCATAGTGGTTAATCTCTCTCTCTCTCTCTCTCTCTCTCTCTCTCTCTCTCTCTCTCTCTCTCTCTCTCTCTCTCAGGGTGGGGCAGTCAGAGCTCTAAGGTGCAGATCCATCACAACACGTGGCTCCATTTCCCCGGTCACAACCTGCGCTGGATCCTGACCTTCTCGCTGCTCTTCGTCCACGTCTGCGAAATCGCTGAGGGCATCGTCTCCAACAAGTACGAATGCAAAATAAAACAACGTTAGTGGGCCGATCTACAAGCGCGAGGCATTGTGAGCTTGTAGATCGTCTATTTTTGGCTAAGAGCTTTGGTGTAGAGGGGAAAAAGAGCAGACTAAGTACAGAGTGAAAGGTCAAATGTATTAAATATTGACGGATCTGAAAACACAAATTGACATGAATCCAAAATACACTGATGATTGTGCTGTCAAACAATGAAACTATATGGAGTCTATGAACAGGTTGTGGGGGTCCCTGCTTCATCTCTCTCTCAACTAAGGGATCCTTGGCCTGAAACATTGAAGAGTTTACAGTAGACCGTCAGGAAATGGGAGGTGCGAGATGGTGATTGACACGCAGCATAGAAAGGTCGTTGGAATTCGGGAGTCGAACCCGCGACACGCTATCAGGCTATGTACATCAGCAACCTAGGCACCCGGACCGCTACCCTAGCCGTCC
>NC_137830.1:48765221-48827721 GCF_963921795.1 Nannobrachium achirus
CCGCTACCCTAGCCGTCCGGGTAATGTAGTTTGTGTTTTAATGGTTCTCAGCAGCAACAGCCACGGTATAAGAACAGAGGAGGATCTAATTGTATTATCAACCAAAATCAATTATGGTACTTTATCATTGTATGGAAGTCTTTCTAGATGTTATATGATATGTTATATGATGCAATTATTATCTCTCTCTCTCTCTCTCTCTCTTACCAGGAAGATGGATACAGATCACCTCCACCTCTTCATGCCAGCGTTTATGGGCTTCATAGCAGCCATCACTTCAGTGGTTACTACCACAACATAGAGACCTCCAACTTCCCCAAACTACTGCTGGGTAGGTGTTTTATCCTTACATCAGTGGTGTACTACCGTTACTGATGTGCTACCGTTATTCAATTTCATTTAAAATGAAATTCTGCGAGGCGCCCGGTGGCCTACTGGTCTAAGCGCATACCATATAGGCATTGATGCCTGGCGGCGTCGCTGGTTCGATTCCCGATCCGGACAACCTTTGCCGCATGTCTCTCCCCATCTATCCCCCTGTTTCCTGTCAGTCTACTGTACTATCCCATAAAGGCATAAAAGCCCAAAAAAAAAATCTTTAAAAAAAAGAAAAAAAATGAAATTCCGCGACCCGGGAGGTTTTACCATGCTTACTGTTTTATAGACCTTATTCACACCGCGGCCATCTTGGATCACATGACTTCCTGGGATAGCAGCCTGCATTACAAACCATTGTGAAAAATGGAGCGATGGTCCCAAAATTTGAGTTCTATTCAACCAATTTCTTTTTAGCAAATTGACAAATGGGCAGATGACAACATCAACATTCCCAAAAAGATTAAATAGAAGGGCTACAGTAGATTGATTACATCCATGGTAACGATATTCCAGGTAAGTTAGGTTGCAACCTTACTGTGTACAAAGACTTCCTATCTGTGCAGTGCTTGCTCCACCATCATATTAACTATTTGTTGTTAGATTGTTATGCAAAAATCACGATACAGTAATATTAACTATATGATGGCAGAGCATCTGTACTCTGCACAGATACTGTAGCAAGTCTTTGCACAGAGTAACAGTGTAACCTAACTACCATGAATATTGTGGATGTACCCTTCTATTTAATCCTTTTGGGGATGTTGATGTTGTCATCTGCCCACTTGTCGATTTGGTCAAAAGAAAATGGTTGAATAGAACTCATATTTTGGGACCATCGCACCATTGTTCACAATGGTTTGTAATGCAGGCTGCTATCCCAGGAAGTCATGTGATCCAAGATGGCCGCGGTGTGAATAAGGTCTATGGGAAGGCTGTGTCATTTGGCTGTTCAGACATTAACAGCCAGACATTAAAGCGACATAGCAGAGCCTTCTTTACCAGAGGCAGAGTCATATTTAGCCATGCTTTTTCATGGTTACGGATTTACCCAACATATGGAAGTAGATGCCACACAGATGTTCTGTCCAGCTGAACTGATTGACCTGTCACGCAGCCGGAACCTCCAGTAGTAAAAAGCAACCAAGTGCATATCGTTGTTGTCGGGTGAAAACCTTGTATGTCCAAAACCGTTCGTTTCGCATTTATCATTTTAAAAATGATTTAAACTAATGAAAACAGACGATCTACAAGCACACAACGCCTCGCCACCGGCCTTGTATGATGAAGCAGGGCTTTACTTTGAGAAAGACACATTTGAAACTTGGAGATACGAGGTTTCCACCCGACAACGACGATATACCGTATGTATGCGACTGCAGTTCACTACATTTCACTGCATTTCGTCGGCTTGTAAGCGTCCAAAGACACTTGATATTATGGGATATCAAGGTTTGATTTGTAAAAGTAAAAAGATAAAATACAAATCTTAACCCCTTAAGCCCTATATACGTCTTTGTACAACACAGAAGAAATACCTGACTAGCTCTAGCTTGCAAATTTGCAATTTTTGCCTTTATTGATAGCTACTCAGTAGAGTAGAGAGACAGGAAACAGGGAATGATAGGTGGGAAGTGACACCCAGAAAAGGCCGTCGGGCTCGGGAATCCAACCAGCGACTTGTCAGGCTGTACACTAGAACCTAATACTGTATGTATGCGCCTTAACCACTAAGCCAGCAGCCAAGGGCCCTGATCTGCAATTTTTTTTATTAAAAAGAGAAAGTCTGACAAATGAAAATGTGTACCCCCACCCGTTCACTTAGATCAGCCAACACAGGGAGGCTGACATAACCCTCGCTAAAAACTCCAGGGCAAAAATCCACTCGTCCGAGACAGTTTGCCCTCCTGGCCCCCAAGTTGTGGAATAAACTCCCTGTCGCACTTAGAACAACGGACTCACTCGCTAGCTTTCGCCGTGGACTGAAGACTCACCTTTTCAGACTCCACCTAAACCCTTAGCACTACAGAAAAAATCAATGACCATACATGAAGCTAGTTAGCATTTGTTTTTATTTTTAGGTTTTTAGAACTGATTATATTGTGTTTTTTCTAGATAGATATCCATTTGCTTTTGTTATATTGTTGATGATGTACTGACATATTATCTTGTTTATTATTGTAATGTTATCTGCTTATTGTAAGTCGCTTTGGATTAAAAGTGTCTGCTAAATGCCTAAACTGTAAACTGTAAACTGTCCAAAATGTCCCCTCCAGCTTTGTTCATCTACTGGGTGTTGGCCTTCATCACAAAGTCCATCAAACTGTGGAAGTTTGCGGAGACGGGAGTGCGGCCCAAACACCTGCGCTTCTGCATCACCTCCATCCTGGTGCTCCTGTATGGCCTGCTGATGGCCGTGGAGCTCAACGTCATCCGGGTCAGGGTGAGTCACAACGCCCTGCTTTTCACTTCCTGGATCAAAGGTTGGACCAGTCGGGGGGTTGGCATAGCTCAGGGGTAGAGAAACCGTTATTAGAACACAAAGGGTTCCCTAAGGGTTCCCAGTTAGAATCCGGGCTCCCCCTGAGTTAATGTCGAAGCGTCCTTGGGCAAGACTCTGAACCCCACATTGCTCCCGGTGAGCAGGTTGGTGCCTTGCATGGTTTCCTCCGCCACCGGTGTATGAATGTGTGTGTGAATGGGTGAATGTAATGCACAATCTCTGTAAAGCGCTTTGGATAAAAGCGCTATATAAATGCACCATTTACCCTTTTTTTACCATTTACCAGTTACCTAAAGCAGTGGTTCTCAACCTTTTCAGGCCGCGCCCCCCAACATAATCATATTTTAACTGGTGACCCCCCCCCCACCCTGACAAGCACTAAGAGTTGAGGCATTACATTTCGCATAACACAGTTCTATTGTGAAAATAGCAGATCTACATGCTCATGTAGATCGACTATTTTCACAATTTCTGCCTCTAATATTTGACAATTTGGCCAATGTTTCCTTAAATTGTTACTTTAGAAATATGCATTACCCTCTATACACTTAAACTTTATGTTGGTTTGTTCACTGCTGAGTGAGAAAACAATGTTGAATGAATGAATGAATCGTTTATTTCGATAATCAGTGAGACATTACAAGTCAATTTTCTTTTCACTTTTTTTTTTAATGTTGCACATTAAGTTAATCATCTGGGGACCCCCAAAATAATTTGGGGACCCCCCTGGGGGTCCCGACCCACAGGTTGAGAACCATTGACCTAAAGCAGTATTTCATCTAGATTCTAGGAAGTACTGGATAAGTATATCTGTTTGTTCATGTCATTTTTATTGACTTTTCTTGACTTTATCCGTTCTGAAGTGTGTAAACCTAATAAGAGAATGGCTAGAGCAAGATGCCATCACAGGGAGTAAATAACATTTTAAGGGGATTAGAGGGAACATCGTCTTTGTTACTTATTGTCTGCACGAACTCTGGGAACGTTATTACTAGTAATATTCCCCATCTTTCAAGTGGGTAGCAGATGCCTTTCTGTAAACGAAGTCCCCATAATCCAAAGCAGAATGGAAATGCACCTCAATTAGCTTCTATCTACTGTAGTACTGTAGGTCAAGGAAGGCATCTCACACTGTACCATAGAATGTCCAGGTTGCTTGAACTGTCCCTCTCTTCTATCTGTAGGAGTAGGCTGGTTGTGGCAAAGCACACTATAGCAGCTAGGGGTCTTCAACGTTTTCAGGACGAGGACCCCTTAGTCGAGAGAGAGATGAAGCAGGGACCCCCCACAACCTGTTCATAGATTCCGTATAGTTTCATCGTTTGACAGCACGATTATCAGTGTATTTTTGGATTCATGTCAATTTGTGTTTTCAGATATTTAACCACTTGAACCGTCAATACTTAATAAACTTGACCTTTCACTCTGCTCTCTTTCCCCTCTACACCAAAGCTCTTTTGCCGAAAATAGCTGATCTACAAGCTCACAACGCCTCGCAGCGCGTGGCGTTGTGAGCTTGTAGATCTGCTATTTTTTGCTAGTTTACGGAATATGGATATATGGGTATGGATATATTATATAATATAAAAAAGGAGGAAAAAGACTTTCTATCACTCAAATATTTGGAGGACCCCCTATAGTAACTCTGAGGACCCCCTAGGGGTCCTTCAAATCTTTGAGTGATAGAAAGTTTTTTCTATCACCATAGGCCTATGCTGCTGTTTAACGTGTTTTTGTATTTACTTGTGTATATTATTTTAACCTACAGCTCCTTTGTTGAGCCGGGCTCCAATTTAATATTTTCGGCTGTGAAGCCAAGGAAACAGCGGTCGTTTGGGAGGGAGACACGCTGACTTCCAAATGCTTTTGTAGCCGTGTATTGATTTGAGCGTCGCAGAGCGGATACATCGAGTGATGGACTGGGAGGCGCGCGCGAGAGACAGACACACACACACACACACACACACACACACACACACACACACACACACACACACACACACACACACACACACACACTCTTTTCTCTTTTTTAAAGAGAAAAGAAAAGCTTAAAGTGATAGTTCACCTATTTTTGACATAAAGCTATGTGAAATACTTGCCATTAAAATAGTGGTTACAAATGGATTAATTCATTACCAGAGTCCCGTGGTCAGAGTTCTGGTCAGTTTTAGATGACTATAAAGTAGTTCCGGTGATTTGGCAGGGGCTCATGGCCCAATCATTAAAAATAGATGAATCCACAAAACTAGCTTCATTTGTATTGTTGACCTATTTCTACCAAATAGACCAACTTTCGTTCAACTTTGACCCCTCTGTCACATGGTACTATTTTTTGTGTCCAGTATCACTAGCTACGTCGCTGCAATGTATTTCCCCAAAACAAGGTGCTTTGCAGGCAGCTGATCAGAACGAAACCTCACTCTATATGGTCGAAATAGGCCAACAATACAAATGACGCTAGTTTTGTGGATTAATCTATTTTCAATGATTGGGCCACGCCAAATGGCCCCCACCCCATTGGAACTAATTAATATTCATTAGAAACTGACCAGAACTGATTACCATTGATTACCACGGGACTGGTAATCAATTAATACATTTTTAACCACTGTTTTAATGGCAAGTATTTCACTCAGCTTTATGTCAAAAATAGGTGAACTATCACTTTAAACACTTTGCTAGTGTTCCGTGTTGATAGGTTTTCCACGACGAGTTGTGACTGCGTACATAATGTGAGCTTGTAGATTAAATGTTTTCGACAGTGCTCGAGCGTTTGTGAGAGTGAGTGAGAGAGAGAGATAAGAGACCACTGGTGCTGCTGCCTGCTGGAGCTGCTGCTCACTGGACCTCCAGTCATTCAGCGAGCAGCGCGAGGGCCAGTCAGATATGTATGCGCCCTGCGACGCTCATGTATCGGCCACAAACGTTGTCATGCCACGGACCTCCAATATTTACAAGCGACTTCGGCACTAGCCGTCAAGAAAGTATGAATGGTCGGGGAGCCCTCCCGAACCGAAATTAGTTAGGCTCCTTATAAGAGTAAGAAACGACCCTAATTCTCCTAATTCCCTAATTATTTCGCCCCAAATAGCTGATTTATGAGCTCACAACGCTTTGCCAATCTTCCTGAAATGTTCTCAGATGATGACCTGCCCAGAATGTTCATGTGGTTAATCAGTGTTGTTTTTGACAGCACATTTTGATTTAGTTTTAGTTTTAGTCATAATTTAGTCAACAGTTATAGTTTTAGTACAATTTTAGTCGACTAAATATCATAAGATGTATTTTGGCAGGCCTTGATTGCATCGTAATGACTGATTTTACACTTGGTTGTGTGCTGAAAATAGCCGATCTACAAGCTGCGACGCGTTGTGAGCTTGTAGATCTGCTATTTTCGGCGCGCAACACCTGAGAGCAACCAAACATAAAATGACTCTCTTCATCAGCACTAGTCCCTCCCTAACGTTTTAGTCTAGTTTTTATTTTGTTGACGAAATTGTCAATATGTTTAGTCTTAGTTTTAGTCATCATAGTTTAGTTTTTATTTTCGTCAGTGAAAAAAAACACAAACATCGTCAAACATTATTCGTCATAGTTTTAGTCGACAAAATCAACACTGTGGTTAATACAGCATCTATGTTTGACTCCCATGTTTCTCTTTTCCCCTTTTGTCTCTGTGTGTAGAAATACGTGTTCTTCGCCAACCCTCAGAAGGTGAAACCACCCGAGGATCTGCAAGATCTGGGGGTTCGCTTCCTACAGCCGTTTGTCAACCTGCTATCCAAGGTACATGCACACAAACTGTTGTCAGTTCAATTTGCAGGTTGATGATCAGGTCTGGGTCTAAAGCAGATATGGAAATTGTGTGTGTGTGTGTGTGTGTGTGTGTGTGTGTGTGTGTGTGTGTGTGTGTGTGTGTGTGTGTGTGTGTGTGTGTGTGTGTGGCTAGCTAATAGCTAATGAAAAACAGGCTTTCCACAGTTACTAAAAGCTGGCGAGACACACCCACATACTGTACTGTACAGTATATGGCATATTTTCTCACAGAAAGTTGCCATATTTTCTACTTTTGCAGTTATTAACTTTTACAGTGCCAATCCCGAACTAGTTCTTTTTTTTTTTTTTTTTTTTTTTTTGTCATCTGTTTACACGGCCCGCGAGAGCGTCGCGCCGCCAATATTTACCATCCACTCCGATGCAATCCAGGATCTTTAGAGCTCATTTTCTCTGTTCCATGCATATCCATATTCCATGCATGAGGTGTGCAAGGTTTAATCATGGCTAAATTGCCGAAAATAGGGCTTCTAAAATGCTTGGTAGCCAATAGCTAACTTCAAGCTAACTTCATCCTCTTCCTGTACATATGCACAAAGGAAAGTGTTCAGGCAAGTCATGGCTGCAGGGCTTGTGCATATACCAGCACTTGACTATGTAGCATTCTATGGCCATTGGGCGCCCTCTAGTGGTGAAAAGGTGGCATTGAAAGAGTTAAGTAGGCCAAAGAGGCTTATTGTCGCAAGCGCATGACCTTGTGGTCCAAAAGCGAGAGCTCTACCAACTGAGCTACCCGTCCATTGTTGCATTAGTTCTGTGATATAAGAATGTCATGATATGAGACTAGATTATCATCTGGTATTGTGGATATGGTAATATGCTGATAATTGTCTGTATCTAGTTTTAACCACTTAAAGCTGCACTGCATACAACGTTCCTCTTCCAACATGGATTTGAACCCGGTTTCCTGTGCAAGTGCTGACATTTTTACCATTGAGCTAATAGAGCCTGCCTGCTTGCTCAGGGGATGAATTGAATCTTGACCATCAGGTCACAATGGGTGTCAGGTCCTGTGTCTAGGGGAGACCTGACCTTTGACACAATCTAAATGTCTCAATAGAAGAGCAGGGACACAAAATACAACAACCCCCAATTGCTGCGATTGTTATAGCAGTTAAAGAGCGGGTGCCATGATTTCCCCCCCTATAAAACATGATTATCTACTATTGTGATTATACTAGGAGGAAGATTTTTTCCAAAAAAGTGTACAGAAAGAGTTTAAATTATGTTTTTATGTGGCCACACCCACCAGTTCATTGGTATGCGTGGTTGTCATGGTGGGTGGTGACCCAGCTGAAGTTAGCCACACCCACGTATGTTGGGTGAATGGTAATTAGGGGAGGGGTTGATTCTGTGATGTAATAACTATCTGTGTTTTTGGACCGGTACATTTGACCCCACAAGGTGGCAGCCTCCAGCTAAAACCCAAATAGAAATGATTAACCGAGAAAGCATGTCTGGGGTCTCACAGCACACGGTTGGTTAGACTCCAACTTTTGCACACTGTTGGCTCAGATTTTTGCCTATGTTCTTAGCTGCCTCCCCTGCCGTTACTGTACTGTCTTGCACAATGTATAGTTGTATGAAACAACATTTGGTAGCACTTTATAATGAAGTACCTCAATAAAGGCTAATTAACAGCTAATAAGGCACTTATTAACAATGAATTAACAGCTAATAAGGCACATTAAGTACTAATAGTGCATTTATAAACCCTTTACTATGCACTTATTATGAGATCAATTAACACTAACAAATCCTTAATAAAATCTTTATTATAACAGTATAAACAATTAATTAAGCCTTTATTAACACTTTATTAGGCAATTTAAAGCCACCTATTCTAAAGTGGGAACACATCGGGTACACCCGCCACTCTGACATGTCGGAAAGGAGACATGTCAGAGTGGCGGGTGTACGCTTTTCGCCCTTAGGTGTCTTACTGGTATAAGTTATATTGTGTTAACTTACTCTTCCAGAATATACAGAGTGGACAAAAAATATATTTTTACATTTTAAGCTCTAATTTATACAATCAAAAATGCTCAAAACGTCTGTAATTGAAGTGGAGGTAATTGGTCAAACACAGTGATCTTTGATTGTGTCCTAGTGTTGTTTTTGACAGGAAATTTTGATTTAGTTTTAGTCATAGTCTTTTGAATAAAATGTAATCTAGTTTTAGTCATAATTTAGTCACCTGAAAAGTTTTAGTTCTAGTCTAATCTTTGTCGCCTAAAATCGTATGATATTTAGTCGACTAAATCTACAGTTGATTTAGTCAACTAAAATGAATTTTGACAGGCCTTGATTGCATCGTAATGACACTTGTTTGCGTGCTGAAAATAGCCGAGCTTGTAGATCTGCTATTTTCAGCACGCAACACCTGAGAGCAACCAAACATAAAATGACTCTCTTCAGCACTAGTCCCTCCCTAACGTTTTAGTCTAGTTTTTATTTTGCTGACGAAATTGACAATATATTTAGTCTTAGTTTTGGTCATCACAGCTTAGTTTTTATTGTGTTTTCGTCAGTGAAAAAACGCAGTCGACAAACATTTTTCGCCATAGTTTTAGTCGACGAAATCAACACTGTTTAGTTGTGTCCATAATGGCACAGCCCTGGACTCTTCTGTGAATAAGGCCTCGTCTCTCATCTCTTCTCTTCAATCCCAGGCCACCTATTGGTGGATGAACCCTCTGATCATCGGAGCTCATAAGAGACCCATCGAGCTGAAGAAGATCGGCAAGCTGCCCATCGCCATGAGAGCCCTGACCAACTACCTGAAGCTCAAAGACGCCTACGAGGACCAGAGGGTACGGCCGTCACCCACCATCACCACATTTTAACTCATTCTGTGCCTATCCCGAACATGTTCGGGATATGTTCAATCCAAAACATTTTTTTTTTAATTAATTGACTTACCCTGAGCTGCTTGTAGAGCCGTGGGTGGTCCTGGCTCGTCCTACGCTAGCCAGCTAGCCATTTTACATGGTCCGACGATATATTCCATTAAAAATGGTTTAAAATACATTTTTGAGACCCCCAATGTTCACCGAATGTTCAGCGCCGCTTCCGGAACGTAGTCCAGTGTGCCTATCCCGAACATGTTCGGGATTTTTAATGAAATGAATAAAATGATTCGAGGCCTTCTGAAGCCTGAGCCTAAATTTAAAATCCAGTGGTCCAAATCCTGGGGAAGCCATGCCGGCCGTGAGCCGCGAACGTAGCCGCGAATCGCCGCCGAATCCAATGAAAAACCACATCTTTGGAGGCCCATATCTCTGGATTGTGTTTTTAGGGATGTGGCGCAAGGTTTATTTACGGCGAAATCGCCGAAAAATGATCTTTAAAATGACAAAATGGGAATAGCTATTCTGTTAGCATTATCATCCGGGACCTTTCCATGACGTGCACGAACGTGAGCACGCGTGTCACTGCAACGTGAGCCCCCGGATGCTAATGCAGTCCCCTATGGGAGAAAGTCTGGCATTCTTTGGTGCCCTCTAGGGGCTGGCACTGGAAGCGTTAACTTACCTTTAATTTATTGTCATCTCGGAAGCTGTTTTAGTCCAGTGATTCTCAACCTGTTGATTGCCAAGACACTAAGATTTTAATGATAACATAAAACATTTCTAGAATTCTTTCTTTAAATCCTTAAACGATTTTTTTTTACATTTATATATGTATTGATTTATGTATTGATTTTTTAAATATATTTATGAAATACCTTTGAAAAATGTGGGAATTGTATGTATATCCCTGCAAGACCCAAATAAATTTCTACTGGCCAATTAAAAAAAAAAAATCATATGGTGTTGTAGGAGTCCTAATCACAGGAAAATGTAATTTAAAAAAATTAATAATGTTTTTGTAAGGTTTTATAACCATAAATCATAAATCATGCTCTAATTTGCATTTTGGGGATATTTTTCACAATATTAACATATGCACGTGTTCTAGACATTCTAATGATCACGAAAAACAATATTACAGGCATTTTATTTATGTTTTTGTGAGGAATAGCTTCAGTTAAAAAGTGAGATGTTGTTCGTCCAGACGCTGGAATTTCAACTTCTCTGGGAGGTGTGAATGTCATTCTCTGTGGGGGGTATTTATATGCAAATATCGTGGCCAATGGCATTGTAATACTAAACAATAGGATTTAATGGTGATGTTAATGTGAAAAAAGAACAGGAAAACTAATTATAACATTTTTTTTTTAAATGATTTAAAAAATGTTGCCAAAAAGCAACGCTGGGCCTTGCAGGGTTAAATATATATATATTTTTTCAAAGTTGTAAACAAAAAAAAAGGGGGATATTTGCTTGCGACCCATACAAATGTGCCCGTGACCAACAAATGGGTCTGGGAAACAGTGCTCTATCTTGTCTAGTATCCAACACAGATGGGTTAAAATAGACCCTTCTTTGACCCGTGCAGACACCAGAGGATCCAGTGCTCTATCTAGTCTAGTATCCATCCAATACAGATTGGTTAAAATAGACCCTTCTTTGACCCGTGCAGACACCAGAGGATCCGGAGCAGGCTCCGTCCATCTGGCGCTCCATGTACCGGGCGTTCGGGCGGCCCATCCTCCTCAGCAGCACCTTCCGCTACCTGGCCGACCTGCTGGGCTTCGCCGGGCCGCTCTGCATCTCCAGCATCGTGGAGCACCTCGGCAGCAACAACACCACGGTCAAAACAGAAGAGGTGCGTCGTGTTCTTATTATGCAGTCGCTTTGCAGGTGGAAACCAGGGACGTGCTGGGCCCCTGATTCAGCCCGGGAAAAAAGAGTTGTAGAGGCCCTCATTGCGCGCTATAGAGAGAGAGAGTCTCTCTCTATAGCGCTGCTGCTACTCAAAGATTTGCCATTTCAGATCATGACAAGTGACAAGCCAGTGGGCCAATTACACAAGTTATATTTCGTCGTTGTTGGGTGGAAACCTTGTATGTCCAAAACCGTTTGTTTTGTATTTATCATTTTAAAAAATGATTTAAACTAGTGAAAACAGCCGATCTACAAGCACACAACGCCTCGCACCGCGATGCGTTGTGTGCTTGTAGATCGGCTGTTTTCACTACTTTTGTGCGACGGCCGCCTTGTATGATAAAGCTGGGCTTTGCCTTGCAAAAAGAATTACACATTTGAAACTTGGAGATACAAGGTTTCAACCCGACAGTGATGATTTACTCCGGCCGCCCAGCCCCCAAAATGGAACGAAGGCCGACATTTTATTTTACATTTTTTCATAATGGCCGGCCTGTACCGGCCGGGAATGAACCGGCCGTTCGGGAGTTGTCCCGCTTTTCCCAATGGCCAGCACGTCCCAGTCCAAAACCGTTAATTTCCAGGAAATGGGGGGAAAAAAGAAAGAAGCCAATGTACAGTATGTAAGGTATTTGCTGTAATTTGTTGTTTGGCTTTTTTTTTTTTTTATCTTTGTATGTCTATTTTTATTTTCAATTCTGTGGAATGAGGTATCACGGTATTTTTCATCCTCGATTGTCTTTTAACCTTCTGTTTATGGCGGTTGAAAGCAATTAAGTAAAAATGTATAAATCACATCAAATTGACAAGACATGGTGGACAGATTCAATCGGTTGTGACGTGAAGCAAAATGAGTGCTCACTTCCCTCCGTCTCAGCCAATTACAAGCCGAGAATCTTGCGACACTCGGTTGGGTACCCCTTTTATGTCACTTTACAATCTTCAGGGTATTCCCGTGGCCGACAAGGCAGTGTTGCCATTAAAGCCGTTGAAAAAACATTGTTAACAAGTTAAAACGAGGCAGCTAGACGCAGGAGCACTGTCAGAAGTGGATTGCGACACCTTGCCTGAGCCTTGTTAGCCAAGCGAGTGTCCACACCGAACGGTGTGGATTCTGCTGACTCAACATTTAAAACGATTCTAAACAATATAAAACATTAAAAGTTGAATCATATACTTCAAATCAATGTATCCAAATAAAGTCAGTCAATCTTTCTGACAAACACAGAACACTAAAAAAAAAAGGGAAAAAAAAGATCGCTGCATGTGCAGGCCTACAGCACTGTGCTAGCTTTAGCCATAACATGACATCATCATGACCTAAAACTGTTCCTTTAGGACCTGCACTTACTCTGACTGAAAGTGGTTATTTCACCTTCAGGTTAATTTCGCCTTAAATTTTTTATTTTTTAATAAATAAATAAAATCGGTTCTGAACTTTGAAAATCGATTAATTGAATCGCCAGCATTAACATCACGATAATATAGTAAATCGATATTTTTGCACAGGCCTAGAAATTATATGAAAATAGAGATAAACAGCAACGTGGTCCATACGCCGTTTCCTTTCGGCCATACATCGCCCTTGTCCGATGAAAACCTTGTATGTCCAAAAGGTTCATTTTGCATTTACCATTTTAAAAATGATTTAAACTAGTGAAAACAGCCGATCTACAAGCACACAACGCCTCGCACTGCGAAAGAACGTACACATTTGAAACTTGGAGATACGAGGCTTCTGCCCAACAACGACTATATGTGTGTGCGTGCGAGCGTGCATGCGTGCGAGTGCGAGCACATCCAAATGTTTCATTGCATCATTGACAGAAAGTGTGGCCACTGACCTCACTCTGCGATATCATCTTTGTCTGTGTGTCACACACACACAAACCAACGCACGCATACAATAACAATACACGTAGAGGCGGTGTCTGACCAATTAGATTGAAGCTAGGTGGCTTATAGCTCACCAGTGGATGACTCATACATCAAGGTCAATGAGGGTTGATCCCAATGGCTTGAGTCATGATGTAACACTTGTGACACGTGTGTGCGTGTGTGTGTGTGTGTGTGTGTGTGTGTGTGTGTGTGTGTGTGTGTGTGTGTGTGTGTGTGTGTGTGTGTGTGTGTGTGTGTGTGTGTGTGTGTGTGTGTGTGTGTGTGTGTGTGTGTGTGTGTGTGTGTGAAATAAAGACACTCGTCCTCCAGTTAGACTCCCTAAATCGGGAGATAAGCGAATGCCAGGTCGCATCCACAAACTTTGGAAGGCTATGGTAGCCAATCAGGAGGGAACATGGGAAATGATCCATGTTGATGACATGACTGTAGAGATGCTGTGTACCGCTTTGTTTGATTTTAGGGCAAAATCTGTAGGAACAGTGTACCTTTTCAGGCCGCGACCCCCCAAATAATCATATTTTAACTGGGGACCCCCCCACCCTGACGAGGCATTATATTTTGTATAACACGGTTCTATTGTGAAAATAGCAGATCTACATGCTCACAACGCCTCGCAATGCGAGGCGTTGTGAGCATGTAGATCGGCTATTTTCACATTTTCTGCCTCTAATGTTTGACAATTTGGCCCATGTTCAATTCATAATTTTAAAGTCCTTACATTGGCACTTTAGAAATGTGCATATGCCCTCTATGCACTTAAACTTTATGTTGGTTTGTTTACTGATGAGTGAGAAAACAATGTTGCACATTAAGTTAGTCATCTGAGGACCCCCCAAAATAATGTGGGGACCCCCCTGGGGGTCCCGGCCCACAGGTTGAGAACCACTGCCTTAGAGCATCGCGCTCATTTAGACTGCGAGCCATTAGCAGAGATTGACCCTCTCCTGAAAGGATGTTGAACCCCAGCGTCCATATTCTGGGGGGAACATTAGCCAAACACATGCAGCTACTTGCTCAAGGACACTTCGACACGATAGTAACTCTGGTGTAACCTGGGATTGAAATGGGAACCTTCCGGTTGCCAAACGACCACTCCACCCCTGAGCCAGTGCCGTCCATTTTGCTGTGTGGTTGACAGTGGTAAGGTTTTTCCTACGAAGGTACGGCGTTGTCTTCCTTCAGTGTACCAGGCCGTGTAGTTGACAGTGGTAAGGTCTTTCCTACGAAGCTACAGCGTTGTCTTCATTCAGTGTACCAGGCCGTGTGGTTGACAGTGGTAAGGTCTTTCCTACGAAGCTACAGCGTTGTCTTCCTTCAGTGTACCAGGCCGTGTGGTTGACAGTGGTAAGGTCTTCCATGCCAGTATGTCTACAGGTCTGCTGGGTAATGAGACAGAAAGCAGAGGCAGAGCAGCACGCATTTCTCACTGACGTGGAAAATTCACCACTCACCTCACACCTTCTCTCTCTCACACACACACACACACACACACACACACACACACACACACACACACACACACACACACACACACACACACACACACACACACATACTCTCTCTCTCTCTCTATCTCAGTTTAACACAGAGGGCAGGTCTGCAAAACATCAGACTGGTCTTTTTGAGCGGTGGTCACACCGTCTCCATAGCGTGGCCGTGTGTGTAGGTATGTTTGTTAGTGTGTTAGTTTGTTTGTATGTGGGTGGGTGGGTCTGTATGTAGCCTCAAGTCTGTGTAGTACCTTTTCTGACCACACATGTTAAGGGAGGGGCGCTGTTGTCCAGGACACACACACACACACACACACACACACACACACACACACACACACACACACACACACACGGGGGGGGGGGGGGGGGGGGGGGGAAACCACCGCTCAGTTCACACGGGTGTGATTTTTATATATACTGTAGTACTCTGCGTGTGTGTGTGTGTGTGCGTGTACTGGGTGCTTGCATCGTACAGTGTATGCTGATGTACAGTATATACATGCCTGCATCGACGCAGACACATTTGCTAATATGGACTCTGGGGTTCAAGTGGTTACAGTAAGCTTTTCCACAGCCTCGAGGGCCTTAAAGTACTCATGCTCATTTAGACTCCTAGCCATTAGCAGAGATTGACCCTCTCCCAGGGACGTGCTGGGCCCCTGATTCAGCCCGGGAAAAAGAGTTGGAGAGGCCCTCATTGCACGTTATAGAGAGAGATCTCTCTCTCTATAGCTGCTGCTACTCAAAGATTTGCCATTTCAGATCATGACAAGTGACAAGCCAGTGGGCCAATTACATGAGCTATATTTCGTTGTTGTCGGGTGGAAACCTTGTATGTCCAAAACCGTTTGTTTTGTATTTATCATTTAAAAAATTATTTAAACTAGTGAAAACAGACGATCTACAACACACTTTTGTGCAACGGCCTTGTATGATGAAGCAGGGCTTTGCTTTGCGAAAAAAAATTATACATTTGAAACTTGGAGATATGAGGTTTCTGCCCGACAGTGACGATTTACTTTGTTGGCCGCCCAGCCCCCAAAATGGAACGAAGGCCGACATTTTATGAACCGGCCGTTCGGGAGTTGTCCCGCTTTTCCCAATGGCCAGCACGTCCCTGCCCTCTCCTAAAAGGGTTGTGTGTACATACAGTGAGTGCATGTAGTGTATGCTTCAGCAGATCTGAGTCAACATGTTTAGACAGCATGCACTCCCATTCACCTTGAAACGTTGTGAGGGAAAAAAGAAAAAAACACTTTATGCGATCTAGAATGACTGATTGCTGCTCTAATCCAATCCAGGGATCAGTCTACATCAGGGGTCTTCAACGTTTTCAGGCCAAGGACCCCTTAGTTGAGAGAGAGATGAAGCAGGGACCCCCACAACCTTCTCATAGATTCCATATAGTTTCATGATTGACAGCACAATCATCAGTGTATTTTGGATTCATGTCAATTTGTGTTTTCAGATATTTAACCACTTGAACCGTCAATACTTAATAAACTTGACCTTTCACTCTGTACTTAGTCTGCTCTTTTTCCCCTCTACACCAAACCTCTGACAAAAATAGCCGATCTACAAGCTCACAACGACTCGCAGCGCGAGGCGTTGTGAGCTTGTAGATCTGCTATTTTTGGCTAGAGTTCTCAGAATATGAATGCTAGGGTTCAAGTGTTTAATAAAACAAAAATAGAAAAAAAAAAGTTTTACTCAATGATTTGGAGGACCCCCTGTTGTAACTCTGGGGACCCCCTGGGGGTCCTGGACCCCCTGTTGAAGACCCCTGGTCTACATCTATCCTCTCTCTTCTCACAGAATACTGCAAAACAATGGAGTGTGCATTAGGGATGGGACGATACGCGATATTATCGTTTATAGGGATAAAAAAACACACTCACGATAATCATATCGTGGAGATTTCATTTATCGTGATATCGTCCTTCGTCAAATTTTTACTGGGATCAATTTACCTTTTATTTGCCGAGCCGGTACCGTTTATACCCTCTATAATTGGTAAAAGCTACTTAAAATATACGTACTTGATACAGTCTTTTTTTCACTCTCTATCAAATGTCTTTGCCAAAAAATAGCCGATCTACAAGCTCTCAACGCGTCGCATTGCGACGCGTTGTGAGCTTGTAGATCGGCTATTTTTTGGCAAATGTTCCGCCCCTGAGGATAATGGATTTTGATTATCGCGATAATATCGTAAATCGTGAAAAATTCTTTTGTCACAATAATCGTGATGTGACATTTTCATATTGTTCCATCCCTAGTGTGCATACAAGAATAAATCAATAATAATAATTCCTCATTTACACCTGTAAACTGTGTGTGTGTGTGTGTGTGTGTGTGTGTGTGTGTGTGTGTGTGTGTGTGTGTGTGTGTGTTCGTGTGTTCGTGTGTGTGTGTGTGTGTGTGTGTGTGTGTGTGTGTGTGTGTGTGTGTTTGCCCTACTGGCCCCCAAGCTGTGGAATAAACTCCCTGTCGCACTTAGAACAACGGACTCACTCGCTAGCTTTCGCCGTGGACTGAAGACTCACCTTTTCAGACTCCACCTAAACCCTTAGCACTACTGGAAAAATCAATGACCATACATGAAGCTAGTTAGCATTTGTTTTTAGGTTTTTTTTAGAAACCTTTTTTTCTTTACGGATTATATAGTTTTTTCTAGATAGATATTAATTTGCATTTGTTATATTGCTGTTGATGTACTGACATTTAACCTTGTTTATTATTGTGATGTTTTTTATCTGCTTATTGTAAGTCGCTTTGGATTAAAAGCGTCTGCTAAATGCCTAAACTGTTAACTGTAAACTGTGCGTGCGTGCGTGTGTGTGTGTGTGTGTGTGTGTTCACAGACGACGCGTTTCCTTGGTGTGCACTTCATGTCGGTGGCGGAGCTGTTGGAGAACTGTTCTGTGTTGGCCGTCCTGCTCTTCCTGGCTCTGGTGCTCCAGAGGACCTTCCTACAGGCCTCCTACTACGTCACCATAGAGACCGGCATCAACCTACGGGGAGCCCTGCTGGTGAGAGGAGGGAGGGGGGGGTGCATGGTGGGAAATGTAGGTTTTTAACCGCACGAACCATGCATAGCGTCCCTATTAGTCCGAGCGTTTCAGGCAAAAATCGTGCACTTTATGAAAGAAGCATGTCATTTGGCACACAGTTAGAACATGCCATATGGAACAATTTTGGCTATGGGGGCATCGCAGATTTATCTTGGGAAACTTGTGGGAGCCATTCAAAGTTGGACTCTCATAGACTTTAGTATAGAGTAAAATAATACAAAAAATAAATATGCTTTAAGTAGCATGTAAGGGATCAAACTAGGTGTGTAGCGCGGCACTCGGTGCCGCGCTGTGAGCTTGTATATCTGCTATTTTTCACTGGTTAAAGCATTCAATAATTCTAGGCCTAAATGGCTTAAGACTGTGAGGCATTATTAGTTGATGACATGGTGCTCTGGACAGATCTCTCCTCAGGTTGTAATGTGTCAAATCAATGTTTTATTTGTGACAATCAAAGATGTGTAGATGTGTCCTCAGGGTACACATGGGATGTCTAATTATAGAGAGGTTGGAGTTCACTTTTAGCCGTAATGGCATAAACCTACATACAGTACACTGTGTATACTACTGCATGTAATAGTTTCACTGAAACTGGCTGGTGGGTTTAGAACAATGGTTTTCAACCATTTCATGGTCCATTATTTGTTCCGCATTTGAGCCACGGATACGATTTTGTGAGTATATTGATGTGGTACCAGCTGGAGAATAACACTCATTTTCAACTTTGAACTAAGTCATTAATATACCTTAGAGTTGTTGTGTGGAAATAAGAAAAAAGTCCCCCCCTTCTGTGTTGCCTGCAACTATCGATCATTTCATCATTTAATACAAAAATACGTGATCTACACACTCAACACATCACATCGCAATGCAGTGGAGCTTGTAGATCTGCAATTTCCTCTATGTTTGAAAATGTATTATTGATGTATTAAAATACTTAATAATGGATTAAATCAATTAATTCAATTACCTTTTGCACTCCTAGTTTATGATTAGCTGTATTAATATTCTTGTGTGCGTGCGTGCGTGCGTGCGTGCGTGCGTGTGTGCGTGCGTATGTGTGTGTGTGTGAACCAGGCGATGATTTACAACAAGATCCTGCGTCTGTCCACCTCCAACATGTCCATGGGGGAGATGACCCTGGGTCAGATCAACAACCTGGTCGCCATAGAAACCAACCAGCTCATGTGGTTCCTCTTCCTGTGTCCCAACCTCTGGGCCATGCCAGTACAGGTGAGTGTGTGTGTGTGTGTGTGTGTGTGTGTGTGTGTGTGTGTGTGTGTGTGTGTGTGTGTGTGTGTGTGTGTGTGTGTGTGTGTGTGTGTGTGTGTGTGTGTGTGTGTGTGTGTGTGTGTGTGTGTGTGTGTGTGTGTGAATACATCTTATTCTCATGTTTAGCATGTCATCATTCATTGACACACTGTGCAGACCACCTTTGACTTAAGGGCGTGGCTACACGACACTGAGTTGGACATTTCACCCTATTCACGCCCCGCCCACTCAGCAACTTCCTTATGCTGACCTCAGCTTTGAAGGGTAAACCCTGCTAAAAGCCCATAGAGTTAACACAGAAATCGCAAATTTAATGCAATTTCCGAATAGTAAAGTATAACATACGCGGCTAGCATGATCAAGAACACAAGATAGTAAAAGGCACAAAGCATTATAATTTACTTTACCGTTCGAAATAATGATTTGTTAGCTTTAAGTCCAGCGATTTCTGTGTTAACTCTATGGGCTTTTAGCAGGGTTTCCCCTTCAAAGCTGACGTCAGCACCAGGACGTTGCTGAGTGGGCAGGCGTGAATAGGATGAAATGTCTAACTCAGTATTGTGTAGCCACGCCCTTGAGTCGAAGGAGAGAAACTTGCTGAGTGGGTGGGGCGTGAAAAGAGTCCTTTGAGGAACAGACACGAAAGAAGAAGAAGATTTATTGATTCTCAAAGTGTTTCCTCTTCCTGTTCAGATCGTGATGGGAGGCTAGTATGTTTTTCCCACCGGAGCTGAGCAGAGGCCACGCCCAACGCGGAAGTGCCTCTCTTGCCGTTTTTGGCCAATAAGGTACCGCGACGGAGGCGCGCCGCGCAGATATAAAAAGCTAGATGCCTCGTTCACCTCTGCAGTTCATTGGAGCGACGTGCAACAATTGTAGTCCGGACATCCTGGAAAAACCAAGGGAACGTTGCCAGTCAAAGTGACTACTGGCCAATCACAGCGTGCGACTTTTCCGGGACTTATCTAAGGACTACAATTCAATTCAACAGAGCCAGTTCCGATGTTGCGCGGCTCAGCTGTTCTTACAGGCTGCGTAAGTAAAGACCCGCCCCCACCTACCTCTGATTGGCCTAGCAACGTCCGTATGTGTGACACACGTGGAAGCGATGCACACGGATTCCCTTGGTCCCTCGAAGGAGGTGTCTACCTTTCTATGTCTATGGTGCGCCGTCTCAAGCGTCCTTGAGCCACGAGAGGCACCACCGAGCGAGCTAAAGATGGGAGTGATCCTGCTGTACAATTAGCCCTATTCACGGCCCGCCCACTCAGCATCCCCCTGGTGCTGAAGTCACGTTTTGAAGGGTAAAACCCTGCTAAAAGCCCATAGAGTTAACACAGAAATCGCAAATTTAATGCAATTTCCGAATAGTAAAGTATAAAATACGGCTAGCATGATCAAGAACACACGATAGTAAAAGGCACAAAGCATTATAATTTACTTTACCGTTCAAAATAATGATTTGTTGGCTTTAAGTCCAGCTATTTCTGTTATAGTTTCCCCTTCTAAACTGACGTCAGCACCAGGAAGTTGCTGAGAAATTTGTGTGTGTGGGGCAGGCCGTGAATATGGCTAATAACCGGTTTCCTCTTCCTGTTCAGATCGTGATGGGAGTGATCCTGCTGTACAATAAACTGTTTCCTCTTCCTGTTCAGATCGTGATGGGAGTGATCCTGCTGTACAATAAACTGTTTCCTCTTCCTGTTCAGATCGTGATGGGAGTGATCCTGCTGTACAATAAACTGTTTCCTCTTCCTGTTCAGATCGTGATGGGAGTGATCCTGCTGTACAATAAACTGTTTCCTCTTCCTGTTCAGATCGTGATGGGAGTGATCCTGCTGTACAATAAACTGTTTCCTCTTCCTGTTCAGATCGTGATGGGAGTGATCCTGCTATACAATAAACTAGGATGGAGTGCATTAATTGGAGCGTCTGTCATAGTTCTGTTGGCTCCGGTCCAATACCTCATCGCTACCAAGCTGGCAAACACACAGAAGAGCTCACTGGTCAGTAGAACACTGTTGTGTTTTTGTTGTACTGTTGTGTTTTTGTTGTGTTGTCTTTGTTTTTGTTTGTTATGTTGGTTAGTGTTGATCTTTTTATAGAGGACCACAATTTGTTGTGTTTTCATCCTCAGTGATGCTATGACTGTATGTTGGGCTCTTTTTTATGTGATATCACCTGATAAAATCAATCAATCAGTCATTTAATCTGCAACACAATTTATACAATATGTAGTGGGGGTCCCTGCTTCATCTCTCACTCTGCTAATGGCCTGAAAAAACGTTGGAAGACCCCTGAAAATACTGCTGAATATGTCGTTTTTTTTTTCCAGTTGTACTCTAAGCCAGTTAGACAAGGAGGGAGACGGATTTTAGCCTTCAGATATGCTTCCCTTCCCCTTACCTTGGTACATGAATACAAAAATGGTGCTGTCTACTAAGCAATTTTTAGTCATGCAGGCAGCAATGATTGCGGGAAGAACTCAATATGCCGACGGGTCG
The DNA here is from genome assembly GCF_963921795.1 of Nannobrachium achirus. Lineage (NCBI taxonomy): Eukaryota > Metazoa > Chordata > Actinopteri > Myctophiformes > Myctophidae > Nannobrachium > Nannobrachium achirus. Next base: position 48,786,945 of record NC_137830.1, read on the forward strand.
GTATGCCGACGACCTAAACCCGTCGGCAGGTTAGCTACTCACCCCCGTCAGCAGGTTAGCTACTCACCCCCGTCAGCAGGTTAGCTACTCACCCCCGTCAGCAGGTTAGCTACTCACCCCTGTCAGCAGGTTAGCTACTCACCCCTGTCAGCAGGTTAGCTACTCACCCCTGTCAGCAGGTTAGCTACTCACCAGCGTCAGCAGGTTAGCTACTCACCAGCGTTAGTTTTACTGAGGTTAGGGTTACCGACCCGTCGGCATATTGACGCGGACCCATGATTGCTGCCTATGGATGACTTCCAGCCATGTGCTAGACAAGCACTCTAGCAGTTGACACTTTTTTGCTCTTACATCACACTAGTGGTAGTTGGCGCTTAACAAAGTCCCGATTGTAACGCAAAAGAAAAAAAAGAAAAAAATGTTCAAGTATTTCATAAAAAACAAATCAAATCATTTCCATAAAATAGTTTTAATAAGTAGTGAAAATAGCTGATCTGCAAGCTTACAACGCAGTGCCAAGCGTTGCGAGCTTGTAGATCAGCTATTTTCACTAACCCTAGTTTGGGTCATAGTCGGGGGCCTTAGGGGGAGAGAATGGTAATTTCGTGCTAATCAGTCTAAAAGCGCCAAATTTTGCACAGATGTAGCCCAGGGCATGCTCTAATGAATCTGAATCACTTTTCAGAGTTTTGTGGGGTTTTTTTTGGGGCCATTTGTAGCCCAAGGAATGTTTTTGGTGCAAAACAAATGCTTGCAATGGATTCAGCGTCATGACAAACCCCTAGTTAGACCCCTCACATCCTACTTAAATACACAGAAAAAAAATTTTTTCTGGGTATTTTCCCCCTGTATAGAATGTCGATGGGAGCCTAACTTTGTTTGGCCGCTGTGGCGACCCCGAAGGTCGCCGACTCGGGCGCCCTCGCTAAATCATTAGAGCATGCCCTGAGCTACATCTGTGCAAAATTTGGCGCTTTTAGACTGATTAGCACGAAAAAAAACCCTAAGGCCTGCGACTATCATAGGGAGACATCAGAACGTCTCTTGTGTAGGGGTCTTCAACGTTTTCAGGCCAAGGACCCCTTAGTTGAGAAAGAGATGAAGCAGGGACCCCCACAACCTGTTCATAGATTCCATTCATCGTTTGACAGCACAATCATCAGTGTATTTTGGATTCATGTCAATTTGTGTTTTCTGATAATTAACCACTTGAACTGTCAATACTTAATAAACTTGACCTTTCACTCAGTACTTAGTCTGCTCTTTTTCCCCCTCTACACCAAAGCTCTTTGCCAAAAATAGCCGATCTACAAGCTTGTAGATCAGCTATTTTTGGCTAAAGTTCTCAGAATATGAACGCTAGGGTTCAAGTGGTTAATATAAAAAAGGAGAAAAAAAGTTTCTAAGATTTGGAGGACCCCCTGTAGTAACTCTGGGGTCCCGGACCCCCTGTTGAAGACCCCTGCTCTTGTGGGTCTGGACTGGAGCTAAACTGTTTGGGGGACCACTGTGTTAAAGGACCACTCCACGGAGCGCCTGAAGAAGACCACGGAGATCCTGAAGGGCATCAAGCTGCTGAAGCTCTACGCCTGGGAGAACATCTTCTGTGACAGCGTGGAGGAGACCCGGGACAAGGAGCTCACCTGTCTGAAGACCTTCGCCTTCTACACCTCCATGTCCAGTACGACCTCATTGTTTGATTGATTGATTGATTGATTGATTGATTGAAGAATTTATTAGAAGTTTGCAATAGAAAAAAGTACAGTTTCATGACAGTACAAATCACTGGTACAAGGTCAACTGAAAGGAGATCCTAGAAAGCCGAGGCTTATTTCCACAGGAACCACACTTTAAGTATCTCATATAACATTGAAAGACAGACGGATAGAACATAGTACTTTATCTAGGATATCAGTTTCAAAAGCATAACATCAAATACAAAGGCAGAAAAAAAGGGTGGGGGGAGCATGGGGGCTTAGTCTATTTACAAGTCACGGGTAGCAGCCGCCTGAAGGTGACTTTTCATACCAATTTTGAAGGAGGCTAGGGATTTGCTCTCCTTTAGGGCTTGTGGAAGGGCGTTCCACATGTTGATGGTATAGCAGGAGAACGAGTTAGAGCCTTGTTTAGTGTTAAATCTACGTTGATGAGCTGTCTGTGTGTCTACACCCGTGGTTCTCAATAGGGGTGTAACGATATAGTAACTGAATCGAAAAATCGATTTTAATTTGCAATGATCTACTATATCGTTTGCAAAAGCAAAATATCGTACCACTTTGGTGTTGTATCGTATCGTTTTAACCTGTCCTGTGCCAACCCCGAGTTTCCTGATTTTTTTTTTTCAAAAATGTTTTTTGGACCTCAAAAAATGTATTAGGCATGATCGCGATCGCGAAATTACATGTTTAACCCCCATACCAACCCCATCTTTCAAACATGGCAGCCATGTTTGTTTACATTTGAAGAAAACATAATGGCTGCTATCTCATGAATGCCTGAACGGATTTCCAAGCAGATTTTTTTGTTTGAAAGCTGTGAACAGCGTGCACACACGTGATGCATGATTAGGCATGGGCGTGCATGATCCGTGCACTATGAATTACATGGAAGTCTATGGAGACCATGGCAACTTGGACCTTCAAAGTGATTTAATTGATAGCAACATAAGTGTTAAAATGCGGTAATCCGTATCGAATCATTTTGCAATGCAAATAATTGATTGTATGGAAACTAAGTATTTGTGCCTTGTATTTGACAATTTTGAGAGGGAAAATTTAAAAGAGGGGTTAATTTCCTTTCCATTTCATATAGCTACTCTTGGTCTATCGATAAATGTGTGTAATCTAAGTGTTCATGTCAAGGTGGGTTTGTCCATATGTGTTGAAATATAATGTCCATGTATTTGCTAGATAATCACAGCGTTTACTTCCATAATAATAGATTTTTTACACGTTTCACACAGATTTCATTTCTTTTCTAAATAGTTACTATATCGATTTTAAATCATTGAATGGAATCGTATCATATCGCCATGAATGAACCAATATCGTCCATGTATCGTGATGCGTATCGTATCGCTGTTAAAATGTATCGTCATACCCCTAGTTTTCAACCTTTTCATGCGGTGACCCCCAAAATAATCATATATTAACTGGGGACCCCCCCCCCCCACCCTAGCACTTGGAGTTGTAAGACTTGAGGCATTACATTTTATTTAACACGGTTCTATTGTGAAAATAGCCAATCTACATTCTCACAACTGAGCATGTTGATTGGCTATTTTCACAATTTCTGCCTCTAATATTCATAATATGGAGAACGGGTTAGGGTTAGTACGTTTAATTTTTTATTTTAGAGGTATTAAAAGGGTCTTAAAAGTCCTTAGATTGTCACTTTAGAAATGTGCAGATAGATACCCTCTATATACACTTATACTGTATGTTGGTTTGTTTACTGTTGAGTGAGAAAACAAAAAAGGGAACCGGAACCGATAAGCAGAACCGGAACCGGAACTCATAAAAATCCAAACGATACCCATCCCTAGACATAATAAGATGCCATTTACCCCGATAAATGCTATCTCTCGCGATATGCATATCGCGCATGAGGATTTTTCAATATATTGTGCAGCTTTACTGTCTGTCTGTCTGTCTGTCTGTCTGTCTGTTTGTCTGTCTGTCTATGGTTATTGTTAGTTTTTCTTTCTCTCTCTCTAACCCTAGGTGTTTAAAGGGATATTTCCCTTTCAAAAAAACTTTTGGTCATTTTATCGTCTAATCAGGCTTTTATGAACACCATGAACATATTTTAATTTGCATCATTCAATATTTAGATATTTGATGTAAATGTTATCAGGAGGCTTGATCCAGAGCCGCTCCACATACACACCCATTGTAACTTCAAACTCCATTTTAACCATGATAGATTCATTAAAAACACACATAATGTTTTCTGGTGACTCATACTACCCTCCTAATACGTGAGCAGGCTGTGTTTTTTCCATAACCTTTTTCATTTATTTTTAATAATTCTTTGGGGAAATGGAAAAAATTAAATACAAAACATAATTATTAAAAATAAATGAAAAACGTATCGAAAAAACACGGCCTGCTCACATATTGGGAGGGTATTATGAGTCACCAGAAAAAAATCAAACCTCGGTTCGAAGTGGAGCGGTGAATCTGAGCAGCTATACCCTGTGTGTGTGTGTGTGTGTGTGTGTGTGTGTGTGTGTGTGTGTGTGTGTGTGTGTGTGTGTGTGTGTGTGTGTGTGTGTGTGTGTGTGTGTGAGTGTTGAGTGTGCCTGGCCTGCACAAAACAGCGCCCCTCCTTTAACTAGTGTGTTGTGTGTGGCCACTCAAGGTATTGCCAGGCTACGGACGGACGGACACGGCCAGCCAGCCAGCCACCCACATACCCACGGACATACCTGTCTATTGGGAGCGCTTTCACCGCTCCAAAAATAATGGGTGTTTTTGATGAATCTAGCATGGTTAAAATGGAGTTTGAAGTTACAATGGGTGTGTATGTGGAGAGGAACTGGGCCTGGAGGGCCTGGTAACATTTACATCAAATATCAAAATATTGAATGAAGCAAATTAAAAACTGTTCAGGGTGTTTATAAAAGCCTAATTAGACGATAAAATGACCAAAAGTTTTTTTTGAAAGTGGAATATCCCTTTAACCTCTTATCTGTCTTGTCTCCCTGCAGTTTTCATGAACGCTGCCATCCCCATCGCTGCTGTGCTGGCGGTACGCCATTTTGAATACACTCATTTAACTGGGCTTCTAAGAGGGTTGTTGCGGCTGACTCATTTAAAAAACCTGCATTTTGATTTGTTTTGCAGACGTTTGTGATTCATAACTTCATCAATGGAAAAGGTCCCAGTCCATCGGAGGCCTTCGCTGCCCTGGCTCTGTTCCACATCCTGGTCACCCCCCTGTTCCTGCTGTCCACGGTGGTCCGCTTCGCCGTCAAGGCACTCATCAGGTGTGTGTGTGTGTGTGTGTGTGTGTGTGTGTGTGTGTGTGTGTGAGTGTGTGAGTGCTTTGTTGGGCGGCTGTGGCTAGGGCTGTCACAATTATTACATAATCGTCTAATCGCAATTATTTGAGGTAATCGCAATTATTTTGCATAATCGTCATAATCGTTTCCATGTTGAGAAATGTTAAGATAGTTTCAAACAATTTCAAAAAGTAGTGGAAATAGCAGATCCACTATTGATGTTCTTTTTTATAAAGTATTAAGTATAAAGTTGTCAAATATGTCAGTACTTTCTTTAAGTCATGACGTGTCATATCTGCCATGTGCAACTTCAAAACCTACAAGCCAAACAGAAATGTAATTCACCCTTTGTCAAGTCCCGCCCATTGTCCTGCCCCTCTCCACACCTATTGTTTGCTGTGTCTTGGTGGGACATTCAGTGGGACATTCCATCCACTGCCATGTTAATTCAGTTGCTTCATATTGTTATTCTGTGGGCTCAATTCTAATTTCAAACTTTGTTTCAGTCAATTGGAGCTGCTCAGTGGCAGCATAGTGAATCAGCATGTTTTTAAATGTTTTTATTTCTCCAAAAATTATGTTTTAGCTAATTCAACATAAAAAGGCAGAACCAGGGCGGGACAAGGCAGATAGGTTGGTTGGTCAGTCAGGGACCAACCAGGAGCCTAACAAAGGGTGAATTGTCAACGACCAAAACACAATTAAATCGTGAATCGCAATTATTCGAGTGACGATTAATCATCATGTGAAATGTCATAATGGTGACAGCCCTAGCTGTGGCTCAGGAGGTAGAGCTGGTCGCCTTATGATCCGTAGATCGGCGGTTCGAATCCCAGCTCCTCCCGTCCACATGTGGAAGTGTCCTTGGGCAAGACACTAGTCTCGCGTGGCCAGACTGTTGCCTCCGCGATTTGGTCAAATGCTCCCGGCATACAGTCTGGCAAACTAGAATAGAAACGATGAGTGCGAGATGAAGCGGAAGTGAAGCCTCCTCGTCACTTCCGTTTCCGTCTCACATCGCACACATTTATCATTATACAAATAAAAATCATATAAGCATGTTTAGCTTGCTGCTTAGCAGAAATGACATTTTAAAATATATTTTCTTGAACAGTAATGCCCGTTTCCATTACTCGCCGTTAGGGAGCTGCTGTTCCAGACTCTATATGGCATTCAGAGATTGTGGAATAGTTGTCTGGCTACTGGCTACTGCAAGACACTGAACCCCACCTTGCCTCCAATGAGTCGGTTGGTGTTAGCTTGCCACCATTGGTGTGGGAAGTGAGGACGTTGGCGTTCGCCGCTTCACCTCCCAATGGATGAATGAATGAACCATTGTAAAGCGCTTTTAGAAAATACAATTCCACCCTAGGTGGGGTCGGCGATAGGGCCTTTCTGTGTGGAGTTTGCATGTTCTCCCCGTGTCTCCGAGGGTAGACACCCTCACAAAAACATGCAGTAATCCTGGTCTCTATACTGCCTCCCCCTGGCCAGCCGGGGCATCTGATGGAGGGGAAAGGAACTGGTTGGAATAACGTGTTCCTTCCACGCGCTACGTCCAAACCGGGGAAATCCCCCCTGTCAGGTGAAAAGAAGCAACTTGGACTCCTCATGCATAGAAGGAAGCATGAGGTCAGTCCGTTGTCGGCAGAGGGAGAAGAGAGCCCAGGAAAGTGGGTTACAAAATCGTGGGATAAAAAAAAAGAAAAAAAAGAAAATACAATTCATGTGATTGCATGTGTATGCGTGCGCACGCGTGGTAAGGAATGCAGTGGAGTCTGGATACGATGACGGCATGAATACATGTCTCTCCAGTGATGTGAGACGGTGTGGGACAAAGGACTGGCGATGTTGCGGTTGTGGGAGAAGGCTGTTCTAGTGATATGGTCAACATGGAGCTGATGTCAGAGTCTCCACAGTGTGGAAGGGGTGCCAATGTGCATTCAATGTTGTGTTTGTGTGTGTGTGCGTGTGCGTGTGTGCGTGTGCATGCGTGTCCACAGTGTTCAGAAGCTGGGCGAGTTTCTTCAGAGTGATGAGATTGGAGATGACAGCAGGAGAAATGGAGACATGTGCAGCTCACTGGATACGTACAAGAAACACCCTGGGACAGTGAGTATCAATCACACCTGCTCATCAATGACTCATACATCCTTTGATTTATCACCCACACCAGACCTGCTCCAATAGCACCCAGCTGCAGGCTCGCAGACCTGCTCCAATAGTGTGTGCCAGCGACTACGTCATTGTAGTCCTTAGCGGCCATTTCTTGGGTCAAAACACAGGTGTTTCAATTGTTTGATTGCATAGAACTAATGCTATAGTCTAATCAGAACACCTGTGTAAGGCTGTGTTTACCCAAGAAATGGCCGCTCTTAAGCCCTTTGCACACAGACGCGTTTAACCGCACGGATAAAACGGACAATATAATTTTTTGAAAAGAAAACAATGATTCTCTATGACCTCATGCACACCGGCTCCGAATTAGCCGTGCGACGAGTGGCTGCCGCCGTGCGTTTTTTTTCTCGATCGAACCCAGTTCGATTTGTGCGTCTTGTCGCATGCGGTAAAAAACTCATCACTCCTTTTATGACTCCTTTTTGGATCCGCAGTGCCGATTCCGCACAGCCTTGCACACCAAATCCAATGCGTTTTATTCATGCTGCAAACGAAAAAAACGCAACTGTCCTGTGTGCAAAGGGCTTTAGAACTACATTTGGCACACCCTATAGCACCCAGCTGCAGGCTCGCAGACCTCATGGACGGGACGTTGATATGTGAGCGCCTGAGCGGTGCCGTCTGCAGCTCTGTGCCTCTCTTTACACGAAGCACTGAGTCTCCTCCTCGTTACGTCGTCTCCCACCCAAGTAAAGCCTGACTCTGCTTTGTCGTGCAAGCTAACAACGCATCGCATCCACGAGACAACGTGAGCTTGTAGATCAGCTATTTTAACCAACGCGGACGGTTAGAAACGTCTGCCTTCACAATAAGGGTGAGGAAGACTGGGCACTGGGCACCTAAATATTGTGGGCACCTCAATGTTAAGTTGGATGAAATAATTGCTGTGTGTGGTTCTATATGAGCTGTGTCAATAATTTTGACACATAATAGCTTGCAGCAACGTCTAAAAAAATACATTTGAATAGCCAAAAGTATAAAAATATTAAGGTTAAAAAAAAGAACGAAGTTACTTCATTTTGAGGAACCATGAACTTTAGTTCAAAATGTAGAATTATGAACTACTATGTATCTGTCTCTCAGTCCTTATCCCCTTTTATGGGCATATTGGTTGGATCGGCGGTTCTACTGAAAAAAATATTTCCGGGATCTCCATAAATGGGCATACCAGGGACAAGGATGGAAGCATGCTAATTTCTATTTGTAGTGTAAAAACCATTTGTAGTTATTATGATGATTATTATTATTAAAATAGTGGGTAGTTGCTGTTCCTAATTAGTTTGACATGTGGGTTCATGTTTCACTGAGCACTGCTAACCCACTGTCCCCTGACACACACACGCACACACACACACACACACACACACACACACACACACACACACACACACACACACACACACACACACACACACACACACATTCTCTCTCTCTTCAGGGAATGACCATGTGCAACTGTAGTGAGAGGAGGGAGTGGATTATGTGACAGACAGACAGACAGACAGACAGACAGACAGACAGAAGAGAGAAAAGGTCCATTTTATATGTAAATCACATGACTTGTAACCACATGAACCCCAGCATCCCTGTTCGTGGCATGTCAGAATAGGCGGACATTCTGCAAAAAAAAAAAAAAAAATAGATCTGCTATTTGATGGGCCAGGGTAAGGCAGTGTTTCTCAAACTTTCACATTTCAAGGTCTCCCCTTAACTCTGACAGTGTACAAATGGAACCAAATGGACCCGAACGGGTCCATTTGGTTCTATTCGTACTCTGTCAAAGTTCGAGACTTCTATGGGTCAATTTAGACCCCCATAAAGGAACCCACAGAGTCCCTTCATCCACTTTGAGAAACACTATGGATAATAGGTGTGTGTGTGTGTGTGTGTGTGTGTGTGTGTGTGTGTGTGTGTGTGTGTGTGTGTGTGTGTGTGTGTGTGTGTGTGTGTGTGTGTGTGTGTGTGTGTGTGTGTGTGTGTGTGTGTGTGTGTGTGTGTGTGTGTGTGTGTGAGAGAGACGGTTGTGTCAGCCAACCTCTTCAGCTGTTCTCGACGTCTCCCGGTGTTTATTTCTGTTGGATAACTCAAGGAGGCCTTAAGGGAGCAAAGACACATTATGATGATTGCCCATGCGTTGCTTGGCCGGTGTTCAGTGCAGTGTAGGTTACAGTTCAGTGAGGTGTGACATTTTGGACAGATTTAGTTCACATTTTCACCCATATACAGTACAGCGTATCGTCGTTGTCGGGTGGAAAACCTTGTATGTCCAAAACCGTTTGTTTTGTATTTGTCATTTTAAAAATGATTTTAAATAGTGAAAATAGCCGATCTACAAGCACACAACGCCTCGCACCGCGAGGCGTTGTGTGCTTGTAGATCTGCTGTTTTCACTACTTTTGTGCGACGGCCTTGTATGATGAAGCAGGGCTTTACTTTACGAAAAAACATACATATTTGAAACTTGGAGATACAAGGTTTCTGCCCAACAGTGACGATATACAGAATATGAATTTAGTAGGGGTGTAACGATACATTTTAATAGCGATTCGATACATATCACGATACATGGTTGACGATACGATACATGGACGATATTGGTTCATTTATGGTGATACGATACGATTCGATTTAATTATTTAAAATCGATATAGTAACTATTTAACAAAGAAATTAAATCTGTGTGAAAAGTGTGGATAGTGCAGGTTTTTAAGGGAAACGTGTATTATTATGGATATAAATAAGTAAACACAGTGATTATCTGCCAAATACATGGACATTGTATATTGACAAACCTGCACCTTGACATGAACCCAGAGATTACACACATTTATCGATAGACCAGTGTAGCTATATGGAAAGGAAAAGTAATTAAACCCCTCCTTTTAATTTTTTCTTCTTAAAAATGCTAAATACAATGCATAAGTAGGTAGTATTATTTTTTTACGATACAAAATAAAACGATACGATTCAATTTTAGCTGTTTTCATTTCGATCTAATTCGATTTTTTAAGTTAAAAACGATATTTCGATACAGTTACTATATCGTTACACCCCTAGAATTTAGCTGCAGACCCCCATCCTAAAAGATGTTGTGCCAGGGATCCCCATGAGATTGTGTGTTATTGGTTTCACCCCCAAATGATTCAATAGTTTAATAAAAATAGTAGATGTACAAGCCCACCAAGTGTCACAATGCGAGAATTGGGGGACGTTGAGAATAAAATAGAGTGTAAATGGTTCCTTATGGTTCCCCGGACCCCACTTCTTTTTCACGTTGTGAGATCTGCAATCTCAGAGCGACGCGTCGAGAGCGTGTAATTAAATCCGCTATTTTCGGGGCGCGACCCCGCACTCTTTAACTACTGGAGATGCGGCGTACGACATGGATTTCTACACAGAGGATGGGTAGGGAAGCCACCTGGGAAGCAGAAAGGTCCCAGGTTCGATTCCTACATTACATTACAAACCTGGGACTATACAGTATAGTAGGGTCTTCAACAGGGCGTCCGGGACCCCCAGGGGGTCCTCAGAGTTTCTACAGGGGGTCCTCCAAATCTTTGTGTGATAGAAACCTTTTTTCTCCTGTTTTATATTAACCACTTGAACCCTATTGTCCATATTCGGAGAACTTTAGCCAAAAATAGCAGATCTACAAGCTCACAACGACTCACAGCTGCGAGGCGTTGTGAGCTTGTAGATCGGCTATTTTCGGCAAAGAGGTTTGTTGTAGAGGGGAAAAAGAGCAGACTAAGTACAGAGAAAAAGGTCAAGTTTATTAAGTATTGACGGATCAAGTGGTTAAATATCTGAAAACACAAATTGACATGAATCAAAAATACACTGATGATGGTGCTGTCAAACAATGAAACTATATGGAATCTATGGACAGGTTTTTTGGGGGTCCCTGCTTCATCTCTCTCTCAACTAAGGGGTCCTTGGCCTGAAAACGTTGAAGACCCCTGCAGTACAGTCATGCACATGCAGAGCCTGTTAGTGGTGTCTTGGCGACACAGGGACCCCTCCTCCATGCAGAGCCTGTTAGTGGTGTCTTGGCGACACAGGGACCCCTCCTCCATGCAGAGCCTGTTAGTGGTGTCTTGGCGACACAGGGACCCCTCCTCCATGCAGAGCCTGTTAGTGGTGTCTTGGTGACACAGGGACCCCTCCTCCATGCAGAGCCTGTTAGTGGTGTCTTGGCGACACAGGGACCCCTCCTCCATGCAGAGCCTGTTAGTGGTGTCTTGGCGACACAGGGATCCCTCCTCCATGCAGAGCCTGTTAGTGGTGGCTTGGCGACACAGGGACCCCTCCTCTATGCAGAGCCTGTTAGTGGTGTCTTGGCGACACAGGGACCCCTCCTCCAATGCAGAGCCTGTTAGTGGTGTCTTGGCGACACAGGGACCCCTCCTCCATGCAGAGCCTGTTAGTGGTGTCTTGGCGACACAGGGACCCCTCCTCCATGCAGAGCCTGTTAGTGGTGTCTTGGTGACACAGGGACCCCTCCTCCATGCAGAGCCTGTTAGTGGTGGCTTGGTGACACAGGGACCCCTCCTCCATGCAGAGCCTGTTAGTGGTGTCTTGGCGACACAGGGACCCCTCCTACAATGCAGAGCCTGTTAGTGGTGTCTTGGCGACACAGGGACCCCTCCTACAATGCAGAGCCTGTTAGTGGTGTCTTGGCGACACAGGGACCCCTCCTCCATGCAGAGCCTGTTAGTGGTGTCTTGGCGACACAGGGACCCCTCCTCCATGCAGAGCCTGTTAGTGGTGTCTTGGCGACACAGGGACCCCTCCTCCATGCAGAGCCTGTTAGTGGTGGCTTGGCGACACAGGGACCCCTCCTCCATGCAGAGCCTGTTAGTGGTGTCTTGGCGACACAGGGACCCCTCCTCCATGCAGAGCCTGTTAGTGGTGTCTTGGCGACACAGGGACCCCTCCTCCATGCAGAGCCTGTTAGTGGTGTCTTGGCGACACAGGGACCCCTCCTCCATGCAGAGCCTGTTAGTGGTGTCTTGGCGACACAGGGACCCCTCCTCCATGCAGAGCCTGTTAGTGGTGTCTTGGCGACACAGGGACCCCTCCTCCATGCAGAGCCTGTTAGTGGTGTCTTGGTGACACAGGGACCCCTCCTCCATGCAGAGCCTGTTAGTGGTGTCTTGGTGACACAGGGACCCCTCCTCCATGCAGAGCCTGTTAGTGGTGTCTTGGTGACACAGGGACCCCTCCTCCATGCAGAGCCTGTTAGTGGTGTCTTGGTGACACAGGGACCCCTCCTCCATGCAGAGCCTGTTAGTGGTGTCTTGGCGACACAGGGACCCCTCCTCCATGCAGAGCCTGTTAGTGGTGTCTTGGCGACACAGGGACCCCTCCTCCATGCAGAGCCTGTTAGTGGTGTCTTGGCGACACAGGGACCCCTCCTCCATGCAGAGCCTGTTAGTGGTGTCTTGGCGACACAGGGACCCCTCCTCCATGCAGAGCCTGTTAGTGGTGTCTTGGCGACACAGGGACCCCTCCTCCATGCAGAGCCTGTTAGTGGTGTCTTGGTGACACAGGGACCCCTCCTCCATGCAGAGCCTGTTAGTGGTGTCTTGGTGACACAGGGACCCCTCCTCCATGCAGAGCCTGTTAGTGGTGTCTTGGCGACACAGGGACCCCTCCTCCAATGCAGAGCCTGTTAGTGGTGTCTTGGTGACACAGGGACCCCTCCTCCATGCAGAGCCTGTTAGTGGTGTCTTGGTGACACAGGGACCCCTCCTCCATGCAGAGCCTGTTAGTGGTGTCTTGGCGACACAGGGACCCCTCCTCCATGCAGAGCCTGTTAGTGGTGTCTTGGCGACACAGGGACCCCTCCTCCATGCAGAGCCTGTTAGTGGTGTCTTGGCGACACAGGGACCCTTCCTCCATGCAGAGCCTGTTAGTGGTGTCTTGGCGACACAGGGACCCCTCCTCCATGCAGAGCCTGTTAGTGGTGTCTTGGCGACACAGGGACCCCTCCTCCAATGCAGAGCCTGTTAGTGGTGTCTTGGCGACACAGGGACCCCTCCTCCATGCAGAGCCTGTTAGTGGTGTCTTGGCGACACAGGGACCCCTCCTCCATGCAGAGCCTGTTAGTGGTGTCTTGGTGACACAGGGACCCCTCCTCCATGCAGAGCCTGTTAGTGGTGTCTTGGCGACACAGGGACCCCTCCTCCATGCAGAGCCTGTTAGTGGTGTCTTGGCGACACAGGGACCCCTCCTCCATGCAGAGCCTGTTAGTGGTGTCTTGGCGACACAGGGACCCCTCCTCCATGCAGAGCCTGTTAGTGGTGTCTTGGCGACACAGGGACCCCTCCTCCAATGCAGAGCCTGTTAGTGGTGTCTTGGCGACACAGGGACCCCTCCTCCATGCAGAGCCTGTTAGTGGTGTCTTGGTGACACAGGGACCCCTCCTCCATGCAGAGCCTGTTAGTGGTGGCTTGGTGACACAGGGACCCCTCCTCCATGCAGAGCCTGTTAGTGGTGTCTTGGTGACACAGGGACCCCTCCTCCATGCAGAGCCTGTTAGTGGTGTCTTGGCGACACAGGGACCCCTCCTCCATGCAGAGCCTGTTAGTGGTGTCTTGGCGACACAGGGACCCCTCCTCCATGCAGAGCCTGTTAGTGGTGTCTTGGCGACACAGGGACCCCTCCTCCAATGCAGAGCCTGTTAGTGGTGTCTTGGTGACACAGGGACCCCTCCTCCATGCAGAGCCTGTTAGTGGTGTCTTGGCGACACAGGGACCCCTCCTCCAATGCAGACATGGAACAGGAAGACATGGGGGGATTAATGGCACTTCGTCTTCTGGGTCATTTCCCCAGGGCTTAGATGACATGCACGCACACACGCACACATGCACGCACACACACACACATGCACGCACACACGCACACATGCACGCACAGTCGCACACACAGGGGTGTCGCAACAAATTCCGGGCCCTGGCTAGTGGCTACAAGGATTCACTGCGGGCCTCTCATGAATGTTAACTATTGAAAAATAGCAGATATACAAGCTCACAGCCGCGCTGCGAGCTTGTAGATCTGCTATTTTTGAAAAATCGTGAAAATGTGTGCAAGAAACCTATGTTTCCATGTCAGTGGTGCTCAAACCTTTTCATGTGAAGGACCCCCAAAATGATATGTGTTTGGCCACGGAACCCCATCTCAAAATATTTAGTTCCAGGCCCCCCCCCCCAGAAGCAAGTTTTGAGTTACAAATGTTGCTTAAAAGGTACATATATTCAAAGATTTGCAGACATTTTCACGACTTTTCAAAAATAGCAGATCTACAAGCTCGCAGCCGTGCTGTGAGCTTGTAGATCTTCTATTTTTCAATAGCTAAAGTTACAAGGGCCCCTCCACCTTGGGCCCTAGTAACTCAGTCCCACTCCCCCCTCCCCCCCACCCCCCTGTGACGCACCTGCAGTGCGCACACACGTCACGCACACACGCAAGCACTCAACAAGGGACTGAGGCCGATGGAGGAGCATCCCAAGTTCATCACTCATTGAAATCTCTATTTCTCACTGCCCCACCCTCCCCCTTCTCTCTCTCCCTCTCTATTTCTCTCTCTGTGTGTGTCTGTCTCTCCTGGGGGCATGTGGGAGAACTGTGTCTTTCTTTTTGAACGAGCTGATGATTTCATGTTGATGATCAAGGGAACTTTTTTATCTCTTAGTACAGTGGTTCTCAACTGCTAACCAAATTATTTGGGGGGGTCCCCAGATGATTAGTTTAATGTGAAACATTATTTTCTCACTCAACAGTAAACAAACCAACATACAGTTGAAGTGTATAGAGGGTATCTGCACATTTCTAAAGTGACAATTTAAGGACTTTTTAATAACTCTAAAATGACAAATCAAACATCAGCCAAATTGTCAAATATTAGAGGCAGAAATTGTGAAAATAGCAGATCTAGATTTTCTATTATGTTTACTGTTCTATTTTCACAATAGAACAGTGTTATACAAATTGTAATTCCTCAACTCTTAGTGCTTGTCAGGGCTCATCAGTTAAAATATGATTATTTTGGGGGTCACGGCCTGAAAAGGTTGAGAACCACTGTCGTAGGCCATTTTGCGTACAATGAGTAGTGTTCAACGGTTGTGTTATTGTCAATGTGAAGTGTGTTTCTGGGTTTAAATGACTTCATAAGGGTCCTTTAAATGTCTCTCTCTCTCTGTGTCTCTCTCTCTGTCTCCTACTCTCTATCTCTCTCTCTCTCTCTCTCTCTCTCTCTCTCTCTCTCTCTCTCTCAGACCAAGGCCATCAACAGGAAGCAGCCTATGCGCTATCAGATGGACAGCTACGAGCAGCCAACCAGGAGACAGATCAGACCCACCGAGCTGGAAGACGTGGCTGTGAAGGTCAGGAGGTCACTGGGTCATGGGGGGGGAGAGAGAGAGAGAGAGAGTTCAGCGGAAGGAGAGAGAGATGTATGGTGATAGAAATGGGACGTGTAGGGTGTCACTGTCGACCCCATCAGGTCATGTTCTCATGGCAGCCATATTTTACATTATACCCGAGAAAGGAAATATTGGTGTCCGTTGTGAGATTGCTTAACACATCGGACGCCCACGTGGTTTTGACGTCTTAATTTGCTGGTGCCCATGGCAACGCGTCATTTTACCTACCGGCGAGAGTACTGGCGAGAAAAGTAATCCGAGTAAATGTAATCCGAGTATGTCCTGTTTATTTCGCGAAAATCTTTTCTTTCAGTCAGGACCGTTTTTTATCATTTCTAAGCCACAGTGTTTGTGTTACGGCAAGTAGAAGAGGCTGCCGTTTTGAGAAAAAAAAAAAAAAGGAAGAGAATCCGGAGAAAACAGCATTTTTGTGCAGCCGCTAAACAGGAAGTCAACGAGACACACAGCACGTCCGGGTGACGTAATGGACCAATCCCCAATCACATACACACCCATTGTAACAGTTACAATGGGTGTGTATGTGATTGGGGATTGGTCCATTGCGCGCTGCATGTTGGGAAATGGAGTTTGTTTCATCACCGCGGTAGCCAAGTGCAGTAGCTACAGTACAGTATAGTTTACTGTACAACGCGTCAAATGCGTCGTGGGCCTCCAGCGACATCAAAGAAATTGACTTGTAGACACCACGTGGGCATCCGATGTGTTAAGAGCGAGGCAGAGGTTCACCTGCTGAACAAGGCGCTGCAGGATTCTTCCCACACATCCACACACAGAGGAAACCATGCACTGACACAAAGATCTACCGTAGACTAGGGATGGGACCATATGAACATTTCATATTACGATGATTGTGCCTAAAGAAATCGCGATTTACGATATTATCGCGATAATCAAAATCCATTATCCTTGCTGCTCGGCAAATAAAAGGTGAATTCATCCCAGTGCATGACGGAGGACGATTTCACGATCAATTAAATCTCCACGATACGATTATCGTGAGTGTTTTTTATCACGATAAACGATAATATCGCTTATCGTCCCAATCCTACTGTAGACCCTGGCCTACACTAACACGGACATATTTTACGTATATTTACCCGAGAATGAAGTAAGAATGTTTGAACTGGGGAAAAATCGCTGAAAGGGGAATGGGTTTTTAATGAATCTATCATGGTTAAAATGGAGTTTGAAGTTTCAATGGGTGTGTATAAGGAGAGGCCCTGGGCCTGGAGGGCCTGATAAAATTTACATCAAATATCTAAATATTGAATCAAGCAAATTAAAAACTGTTCAGGGTGTTCATAAAAGCCTGATAAGACGATAAAATTACCAAAAGTTTTTTTGAAAGTGAAATATCCCTTTAACTGTTCTGCTGCCCTTGACGACGCTCACCGTCATTGAAAGGGTTAATACCATGGCGCCGTTGACGGCGAGGACTGTCAATCTTACTGTATATACAGTAAAGATATTATTACTTACTGTACGTCGCTCCGGTCCCGCCCGCATCGGTAATGTCCGCGATTTGTTTACAACGCACGTCGGGCGTGCACGCGAAGTTAACGTCCTCCATAGTAAATCCATTGAGAGGCCCATAAAGAGACTTCATTTTCTCCAAAAGGGACATTCTTATACAAAGGATGGTCTCCACTCTCCATACTGTACACAAAAGCTGGGCGCAGACATGTTTCTCTTCTGGGCTCACACTGTCATGTGACTAGATGACGTAATCGTTCCCGTCAAGTGATAATCCAAAAAAACAAAAATAACCCCCTTCCGGCCCTTCAAAATAATAGCGGCGGCCTATGGAGGAAACGGCGTGGCACCGAGGCACCAAGCAAACCTTCAGATTAAGAGGCAGTAGTTGTGTTAAGTAGTTTATTTGCTTCTCTCATGTGGCAATTGTAAGACATCGCACAATATCAGAGAGTTTAGGATATGGATGCATTCTTCTGCTACACACACGCACACTAGTGTTGCGCGGGTTGGGGTTTTTCATGGACCGCGGGCACCCGCGATTTTAGTTATCTGACCCAGCCCAGCCTGGCCCGCAACAACGCATCAATTTTCACAGCCCAGCTCAGCCCGGCCCGCCGTCAATAAATACATGTCAAATACGTCTTTGAATGTGGATTTTTAAGGCAGCCAATTTCAACTGTACAAAAACAGAACGGAGGAGAAACTTTCAACACTGATATAGAGCACATAGCCTAGTGCAGTGCAACAACAGAGCCATACAAAAATATCGTTCGAACATTTAAAAGCAATGAACCGTTAATTAGCTATACTAGAAGCTGGGCCGCCCTTCGGGCGGCCCAGCGTCTAGTCGGCGACCTGGCCAACTCGGGAACGATGTAAATAGGGAATGAATGCCCCGCCCTTTAATGCAAACCCCATTATACATGTTGTCATAGGACCCGTTTTGACCATCTGTTTGCCTGTGTCCATTTATGCCCATATATGGAGATATCTGTTATCTGTCTGTCTGTCAGTGTCCATTTTATGTCCATATATGGAGATCACTGCAGATATAGTTCTGGGTCCATTTTATGCCCATATATGCCCATATATGGAGATATCTGTCTATTTGCGTCCATTTCACGCCCATATATGGAGATCTCTGAATCTGTCTGTCTGTGTCCCTTTATGCCCGTATATGGAGATCTTTGTGATTCTGCGTAAATTTTATGCCCATATATGCCATTTGCGTCCATTTTATGCCCATTTATGGAGATCTCTGTATCCGTCTGTCTGTGTCCCTTTATGCCCGTATATGGAGATCTTTGTGATTCTGCGTCCATTTTATGCCCATATATGCTATATATGGTTCGGGCGGCCCAGCGTCTAGTCGGCGACCTGGCCAACTCGGAAACGATGTAAATAGGGAATGAATGCCCCGCCCTTTAATGCAAACCCCATTATACATGTTGTCATAGGACCCGTTTTGACCATCTGTTTGCCTGTGTCCATTTATGCCCATATATGGAGATATTTGTTATCTGTCTGTCTGTCAGCGTCCATTTTATGTCCATATATGGAGATCACTGCAGATATAGTTCTGGGTCCATTTTATGCCCATATATGCCCATATATGGAGATATCTGTCTATTTGCGTCCATTTCACGCCCATATATGGAGATCTCTGAATCTGTCTGTCTGTGTCCCTTTATGCCCGTATATGGAGATCTTTGTGATTCTGCGTAAATTTTATGCCCATATATGCCATTTGCGTCCATTTTATGCCCATTTATGGAGATCTCTGTATCCGTCTGTCTGTGTCCCTTTATGCCCGTATATGGAGATCTTTGTGATTCTGTGTCCATTTTATGCCCATATATATCTGTTATCTGTCTGTCTGTCAGCGTCCATTTTATGTCCATATATGGAGATCACTGCAGATATAGTTCTGGGTCCATTTTATGCCCATATATGCCCATATATGGAGATATCTGTCTATTTGCGTCCATTTCACGCCCATATATGGAGATCTCTGAATCTGTCTGTCTGTGTCCCTTTATGCCCGTATATGGAGATCTTTGTGATTCTGCGTAAGTTTTATGCCCATACATGCCATTTGCGTCCATTTTATGCCCATTTATGGAGATCTCTGTATCCGTCTGTTTGTGTCCCTTTATGCCCGTATATGGAGATCTTTGTGATTCTGCGTCCATTTTATGCCCATATATGCTATATATGGAGATATTCAGAGATTTTTTGTTGACTCATGTGACGTACGTGATGTCAGAGCCTTTTATGAGTGATGTCACAATGAGTCAGCGCTTGCGCCGATTTCCTCCGGAACAGCCTGATGTCAACAATCAGCTCCGCATAAGGATATTCCGAACGTTTCGGGCCGGTTTCGGAAAACCGCGCGTCGGGTCGGGTCGAGGCCCGGCACTGCACTCCGTGCCGCGGCGGGGAACGCGCGTGCCAAATCTGAAGTCGGTGGGACGAACGGTTCTCGAGATACGCGGATTACAGACACACACACACGCATTTTATGCCCATATATGCTATATATGGAGATATTCAGAGATTTTTTGTTGACTCATGTGACGTACGTGATGTCAGAGCCTTTTATGAGTGATGTCACAATGAGTCAGCGCTTGCGCCGATTTCCTCCGGAACAGCCTGATGTCAACAATCAGCTCCGCATAAGGGTATTCCGAACGTTTCGGGCCGGTTTCGGAAAACCGCGCGTCGGGTCGGGTCGAGGCCCGGCACTGCACTCCGTGCCGCGGCGGGGAACGCGCGTGCCAAATCTGAAGTCGGTGGGACGAACGGTTCTCGAGATACGCGGATTACAGACACACACACACGCAGAGACTTCTCGCATTTATAGATAGATGACGGCATGACGAGTGACGACATGCATGCTTATTTTAATTGATAACACTCCTGTATGTGAATGACTATACACACGGAGCACAACTAGTAACTACTGTATCACAGAGAGATGAGGATCGAGTCACAAGCCTAGTCACTAGGTGTGACAACACACCTTGACCAAAGCAACAGCTGTATGCCTCTCAACATAATTATTTTCTACAATCTATGCTCTCACCGCATTACGACAGCAACCAACCAGCAGAAGGTAATTAACCAGCTCCTTACCTAATCTGCTGCGGAGGTGCAAAGTTGATCAAACTTTCAAAGGGTGTACGTTTTTAAAGTCAAAGGAGCATTGTTTTCATATCATAAAATGAACTTTAGTTTAGTCAAAAGCTTGTACAATCCACACTAGTCCACACGTGAGTTCTGTTTACATTGAGCTGCAGATCGGCTGCGGAAAGTAGCCAATAACTAGCAAGCAGAGCGCACTTCCTCTCAAAGCGGTGGATTTCAAAATAAGATAGGCTACTCATGTAATATGATTAGGCAAATGGTTTTATTTTCAAGTCTACTTACAGGAAGTAATGGACTCAATTAGAATTACATGACACGGACCAGTTTGGCTGACGAGCATAGGGAAGGACACTTGGTGCGCATTATAGACCGAGACCGCCTCAACCCGCCCCGCCGATAAAGTGTACATTTCTTGGCCCAGCTCAACCCGGCCTGCGGGCTGACCGCGGGGGGCCGCGGGCGCAGGCCGCCCCGCGCATCACTAACGCACACGCACAACCCCATGTCGCCATAAGGGAAAATCTCCTTAAACCGTGTTTAACCTTTATTCGTTACGATACAGCATTTAATATCTAGACTCTAGATATTAGATGTTCATTCACACAACACACACACGCACGCACGCACGCACGCACGCACGCACGCACGCACGCACGCACGCACGCACGCACGCACGCACGCACGCACGCACGCACGCACGCACGCACGCACACACACACACACACACACACACACACAGGTCAAAGTCCATTAGCTCTCTTTATCTATTGAACTGTAATTCCAGACTGCTTACAGCAGTTTGTATACAGTAGTACGTATGGGATTGTGTGTGTGGGCGTGCATTCATGTGTGTTTTGTGTACAGTAGTACGCATGGCATTGTGTGTGTTTACGTTATGGTGTGTTTGTACAGTTACAGTATGATGTACCGCACGTACACCTCGTACATCTTTCTCTCTCTAGTTTCCTCATTTTCTCTCTTTCTTTTTAATTGCATACTCCCTCATTCCTTTTCTTTCTCTTTCTTTCCATCTCTCTCTCTCTCTTTCTCTTTCTGTCTCTGTCTCCCTCGCCCTCTTGCTCCCTCTCTCCCTCTCTCCCTCCCTCAAGTGCATTTCAGTTCAAATTCAAAGGTGCTTTACCGGCGCGATATCACATTCCCACAGTGAGCGAGAAACGAGGCAAATCAAAATAAAAGAAAGTATGTACAATTGAAATGAACGAAAAGACTAAAGGAAGAAACCAAAGTGTAAACGGCTCTTCCTCTCTCTCTCTCACCCTCCCTTCTCAGGGAGTGCAGGATTCTCACGAGAACCCGTCGGCCCCGTCCAGACCTTTCTAAAGGGCCCAGTCGCCCAGTGAGTGCGGCTGACATTTTCTCAGCACCTCGCCGCATCCTGTCTCCTCCCCACGGACGCCGCTCGCCGCTACTAGACGCTGCTGGCTGCTAATTGGCCCTCGGGGTGGAGGACGGAGACACCACGTCCCCCCGTCCCCCCCACCCCCCCGTCCCCTGACTAGAGAGGCTGTCTTAAACGTAGTCTGGGATCACTTCACTCTTCGGGTTTGTAACCGGTCTGGAGCGGAAAACCACAAAACGTCATGTTGTAGTACTCAAAGACTACAATTTGCCGGAAAGATCAAACCGGATTCAGTTTTAACCCAAAATAATTCCCCTGCGCTCAAGGACACACTTTTAGGGCCTACCTAATAAACTCCTTGATGCGGAGTAGTTTTGCTTTTGAAAAAATCGTTTGGTACATGCATCTTTTAGTCCAACTGTTAGCGACTGGCAAGACTACACTAGGCTACTGGAGCATTTTAATAGGGATTGGGGAAACAAACGGGGGGAACCAAATCAAAGCGACGCCGCTTCTTCTAGTGGTTTCCACGCTTTAGGCGGAAACCAAACGGCCTGTTGTGAACGAACACCAGGCTTTCCCCCAGAAAGCCTGGTAGGCGAGGTTACCTTAAACGCAACTCTTAAGGCCCTATCAGAGTACATTCTGCGGTGATAAGTCATCACTGCGGTGTAGTTTCTAGGTGATGGCTAGAAAACTACACTGCGGTGATGACTTATCACCGCAGACTATACTCTGATAGGGCCTTTACACAGTACAATCCCAGTGTTAAGCAGTGGTGGAAAAAGTACTTTTATACTTAAAGGGGGCCTGTCAACTAAAGGGTTACTGTCACTTTAAGAATCATCTTAAAAAACAAGTTAATATTTTTATGATGTCATTGTGGGGATGTGCAATTATACGCAAATCAAATGAATTGTCTGTATAGCCTGACGGTATGACTACTTACTGTACTGGTCAGCTGTTGTGTCGAGGGGCAGATTACACTGTGACATGGGCTTCAGACTGTTTCAGACCGTTTTCAGAGAAGCTCATGTCACAGTGTAATCTGCCCCTCAACCCCTTTTGGTGACAGTACCCCTTTAAGTAAAAGTATCAATAACTCCAATATAGACATACTCTGTTACAAGTAAAAGTCTGGAATTCAAAATGTACTTGAGTAAAAGTATGCCAGTATAGGCATCAAAATGTACTTAACGTACCAAAAGTAAAAGTACAAAATGTTTGAAAATAGCAGATCTACAAGCTCACACAACGCGTCGCGATGCGCTGTGAGCTTGTAGATCTGCTATTTTACGATGGAGTATAACATAGGGTTGAAGTGGTTCAATCCGCCCATGTCTTCCCCTTCACATCCGTTCCCTTGCCCCTTGTCACCTTGCTCCCCTCCCCCTCTCGCCGTCGCCCTCGTCGCTCGGTGCAAACTCCATGTTGTGCTTTCTCAACAGAAGCCATCTGTCTTTGATCACTCTGTTTGTTTTGGTCTGATCGGCTAATCTGTGGTCCGCTGTCATGCCTGCTTCCTCCTCTCTGCATTCGCAGGAGATCTGGGGCAGAGTGCATTCTGGGGGATTTACACACCAGATAAGACGTAAATAAATCAACCGCGCGATGGAATACTTGATTGACACACTTAGGGTTTGGGACGATAAGCGATATTATCGTTTATCGTGATAAAAAACACTCACGATAATCCTATCGTGGAGATATCGTCCTCCGCCATGTACTGGGATCAATTCACCTTTTATTTGCAGAGCAGCATATCCGGTACCACTTAAACCCTCTATAATTGGTAAAAGGTACTTATAATATACGCACTTGTTTTTTTTCCCCACTCTCTATCAAATGTCTTTGCCAAAAAATAGCAGATCTACAAGCTCACAACACGTCGTAACACGGCGCATTGTGAGCTTGTAGATCGGCTATTTTTTGGCAAATGTTCCGCCCCAGGATAATGGATTTTGATTATCGTGCTAATATCGTAAATCGCGATTTATTTTGTTACAATCATCGTGATATGAAATTTTCATATCCTCCCATCCCTGATGTACATACAATAGATCGCACTAGAGCTGGAGTGATGAACTAGTTTGTCGTCTGCTAACATAACCCTGCAAGGCCCAGCATTGCTTTTTGGCAACATTTTTTAAATCATTTAAAAAAAAATGTTTTAATTAGTTTTCCTGTTCTTTTTTCACATTAACATCACCATTAAATCCTATTGTTTAGTATTACAATGCCATTGGCCACGATATTTGCATATAAATACCCCCCACATAGGCTGACATTCACACCTCCCAGAGAAGTTGAAATTCCAGCGACTGGACAAACAACATCTCACTTTTTAACTGAAGTTATTCCTCACAAAAACATAAGTAAAATGCCTGTAATATTTATTTTGTGATCATTAGAATGTCTAGAACATGTACATGTGTTATTATTGTGAAAAATATCACAATAAAAATGCAAATTAGAGCATGATTTATGATTTATGGCTATAAAACCTTACAAAAACATTATTAATTCTTTAACATTACATTTTCCTGTGATTAGGATTCCTACAACACCATCTGATTTTTTTTTAAATTTTTTTTTTGGCCAGTAGAAATTAATTCGGGTCAAATGCTTTGACAGAAACATTTGGCCACTTTGTCACTCTCTTTTTTATTAGGTTTTTATGGCTCTACTGGTGACCACTATGGCCAGAGGCATCATGTTTTGATGTTCACTATGTTTCATTTGGCACAAGAAAAGTCCACTTGATGAACTGTGTGTGTGTGTGTGTGTGTGTGTGTGTGTGTGTGTGTGTGTGTGTGTGTGTGTCACTCTCTGTCTCTCTCTGTCTCAGTCTCTCTCTCTCTCTCTCTCGGTCCCCCTTTCTGTCTGTCTGTCTGTCTGTCTGTCTGTCTGTCTGTCTGTCTGTCTGTCTGTCTGTCTCCATCCCTCCCCTCTTCTATCTAAGAAGACATCAATGTCATGAGATAATCCTAATTCATACAAATCCCCCACCCATTCCCTTCCCTTACAAAGTAAGGAACAACAAAATGTCGACTATATCCGTGGTCGGGACTCTGCTGCCCTTTTGGGGGAGAACTCGGCCGTGTTTGTGAGAAAGGAATCGGAGCGGGGGGGTTGAGGGTAGAGGGCCGGAGCATTGTCAGATAAAATAAACATGAAGTAAATAAGAGAAAACAGCAGATGGGAGGAATGTAAACAGCGATAGGCTCTCAGTAGGAAGCAGGGTGATAGATCACCAAACAGGGATTAGAGTGGGCCAGGCCTTGCAGTGCTGCACGTGCTCATTGGTTGCATAATGGTTTTCACTGTGGTCCATTCTTAGACTGACACTCAGCCTGAATTGCATTTCGTTTCACTCCATTATTCAGTCTGAACGTGCTTTCATCCATGGCAGTTTCTGGGATGGGTGCTTCCAAAGAGGCAGTCTTCTGCGATTGGTTCACCGTCTGACTAACACAACAGTAGCAAAGCAGATGACGTAGTGTTGTTACGTGTGACTGGCTAGTGGCTAGCCTGCTGCTTGCTAGTGCTACTTGCTAACCAAAGAAACAGGCAGAATAGGTGCGCTACGAACTAGTAATCAAACACAACATAACATGTCTGCTAATGTCTGCTACTGATGTAATAGCGAGATCGATACGATCGCAAATTACCGCGACGGGCGACGCAATGTTTATGTTTGGGAATGTGCGGCACGGTCCGGCGGCGGCGCTGGTTTACTTGGGAAACGCACATGAGTTCTGGGAAAACCCCACCCACGCTGCTCACAAGACGCTGATTCACGACGCTGATTCGCCGTACAGATTTCCCAAACGAGGAAAATCTCTTCCATGAGAGCACTTCCAGACTACCTGAATTGCCGAAATAAAATTTCAAAGGGGTGTGGCTCGCGATGCAGGGTCTGGAAGCAGGCTATGAGGTCTGGTGGAATGTTGATGTGAGGGGTTTGCTTGCTTTGATGGGGGTGTTGTTCTGATGTCATGCGGACTATAGATGTGTCATGGATATGTATAGACCTTATACACACCACGGCCATCTTGGATCACATGACTTCCTGGGATAGCAGCCTGCATTACAAACCATTGTGAACAATGGAGCGATGGTCCCAAAATATGAGTTCTATTCAACCAATTTCTTTTTACAAAATTGACAAATGGGCAGATGACAACATCAACATCCCCAAAATGATTAAATAGAAGGGCTACAGTAGATTGATGACATCCATGGTAACGATATTCAAGGTAAGTTAGGTTGCAACCTTACTGTTTACAAAGACGTGCTATCTGTGCAGTGCTTGCTCCAACTATATGATGGCAGAGCAAGCACTAGTCTGCACAGATACTGTAGCAAGTCTTTGTACAGAGTAACAGTGTAACCTAACTACCATGAATTGTGGATGTACCCTTCTATTTAATCCTTTTGGGGATGTTGATGTTGTCATCTGCCCATTTGTCGATTTGGTCAAAAGAAAATGGTTGAACAGAACTCATATTTGGGACCATCGCTCCATTGTTCACAATGGTTTGTAATGCAGGCTGCTATCCCAGGAAGTCATGTGATCCAAGATGGCCACGGTGTGAATAAGGTCTATGGACAATGCTTGAACACCCAGTTTACTCTTAACACTTGTAAATTAAACGATAAAATAGCCTATACGTTCATAATTCATGAAGTACATGGTAGACCATATCCAAAATTGATAAAATATAAGTTAATCATTTATTATAAAGTGCATGATGCTTAAGACCGAAATCAAATGAATCAGTCTGGTCCTCCCTATATAAAATCTGTTTTTTTTTATAGCCATATAGAGAATCTAGGTATTTAAATGTTTAAATATTTTGTTTGCCTTTCTGTGGCATCAACAGCACTGACCTGCCGTTTTCCCTCACCTGCTAGCGCACAGTGGCTACTTTTATTTTCATTTGTTAAAGCAGAAATAAGCAGTTTTCTGCTGACATAAGCAGGAATCATGCAATTGCTTATTTTAAAAAAATATTTTAATTTTATTTTATTCAGACGGCTAACAATTCTTCCTAAAGAAATGTTGTGTGTGTGACACTTCCTGGGGCTACAATCTGCCTCCAAAACTATTATTTTTATCTGTGAGAAGTTCTGTCATTGGTCGATTAAACTGGGTCACCCATCCAAAATAACAGACCAATCAGGACCGCGTCTTGTTCTTGTTCAGATTGGTTGACCTGTCTGTCAATCTTTTTAGCCCCGGTCGGCTGGTTCATGCACCAATGAGCTGCTAATGACAGAGCTTCTCACAGATAAAATAATAGTTTTGGAGGTAGACTGCGGTTCCTAGAAGCGCCACAGAGACTAGATTTTTTTAGGGAGCATTGTTAGCCGCCTGAATATAATAAAATAAACATAAAAAATTAAAATAAGCAATTGCATGATTCCTGCTTATGTCAGCAGAAAACTGCTTATTTCTGCTTTAATTGTTGGGACTCCAGTCAACTCTTGAATTTGCTCTTTCCATTCAGAATACTTTATATCATTTGATAAGACCACTGTGTATTCTCAGTCTCTGTGCATGTGAGTGTGATGCAAGATCATAAATAAGTGGTGTTGAATCGTCTTGCTTTTCTCTTCTTCCAGGTGAGCAATGGATTCTTCACCTGGGGGAGCAACCTGTCCACGCTGTCGGACATCAACGTCAGAATCCCTACAGGTAATAATCTCAGTAATGAACTGAGTAATGAGTTTAATAGTCCGGGAAAAATGGGGGTGAACGTGGATTTGCCTGTAAAAGTTTTTTTCTCAACTGATTCTTGTAGCTTGGGGTCACCTCTTAAGGATTCAAGAGGATGACCAGTGATATCCATTGAGCATTTTTTATTATTAACCCCTTAATGCCTGAAACATGGGTTCCCATTGACTTTCTATACAGGAGGAAAATACACAGAAAAAGATTATTTTTCGGGGTATTTAAGGAGGATCTGAGGGGTCTAACTAGGGGTTTGTCATGATGCTGAATCCATTGCAGGCATTTGTTTTGCACAAAAAACATTCCGTGGGCTAGAAATAGCCTCAGAAAACAATACACGTATGGGTGAGTATTCATGTTAGTCGGAGGCCTTAGGGTTTTTCTTCTCGTGCTAATCAGTCTAAAAGTGCAAAGCTTTGCACAGATGTAGCTCAGGGCTTGCTCTAATGATTTAGCTAGGGCGCCCGAGTCTGCGACATTCGGGGTCGCCACAGCGGCCAAATCAAGTTGGGCTCCCATCGACTTTAGTGATGAAAAGTGATGAGGCATCACTTTTCAGAGTTTTGTGGGTGTTGTGGTGACCCCGAAGGTCGCCGACCTAGCTAAATCATTAGAGCATGCCCTGAGCTACATATATGTGCAAAATGTTGCACTTTTAGACTGATTAGCACGAGAAGAAAAACCCTAAGGCTGAGGCTATTTCTAGCCCACGGAATGTTTTTTGTGCAAAACAAATGCCTGCAATGGATTCAGCATCATGACAAACCCCTAGTTAGACCCCTCAGATCCTCCTTAAATACCCCGAAAAATAATCTTTTTCTGGGTATTTTCCTCCTGTATAGAAAGTCAATGGGAGCCCATGTTTCAGGCATTAAGGGGTTAATAATAAAAAATGCTCAATGGATATCACTGGTCATCCTCTTGAATCCTTAAGAGGTGACCCCAAGCTACAAGAATCAGTTGAGAAAAAAACTTTTACCGACGAAACCACGTTCAGCCAAAAATCACCGTTTTTTTCCCGGACTATAATGTGATTGTGAATTGAGCCGATTGGTAAACGTTGTCCGCGGCTGATTATGCATAATTCATACTTGGTGGCACACAGGTGCCGTGTGCTGAAAAGCGCAAATCTGTATGTGTCGTGATGCAACATGTTCACGTGAATTTATATGCTGTTGTGAAAGTTGAGTTTATTCAACTAGATAGATTCATGCGCTAGCTGTAGAAATTGGATAGAAAAATACTTAATCCCAGTATTGGATACATACATGCATCTAATTCTTCTTTCACAAAGGGAGATGATATACTGTACGTGTCACTACATGTTGTCGTCATTGGGAACCACTCTCCTAGAGGTCTGAGGGCATGTTGCTCTTATTGTCAGCCGGAGGTTTTGTTGGAAGGGAGCATAGTCCAGGCGTTTCGGGCAGTATTTTGATGGAATCGTGCACTTTATGAAAGAAGCATGAAATTTGGCACACAGTTAGAACATGTCATATGGATCATTTTTGGCTATAGGGGCATCGCAGATTTGTCTTGGGAAACTTGTGGGAGCCAATTAAAGTTGGGCTCTCATAGACTTTACTATAGAGTAAAATAATACAAAAAATAAATATGCTTTAAGTAGCATGTGAGGGGTCAAACTAGGGGTTTTTAATGATTCTGAATCCAATGCAAACATTTGTTTTGCAGGAAAAACATTCCTTGGGCTAAAAACGGACCCCATACAACTATGGTTTAGTGTTGAGTCATCACTTTTCAAAGTTTTGTGGCGGCCGTTTCTCGGAAAGGAATGTTTTTCGTGCAAAACAAATGCTTGCATTGGATTCAGAATCGCGAAAAACACCTAGTTTGACCCCTCACATGCTACTTAAAGCATATTTATTTTTTGTATTATTTTACTCTATAGTAAAGTCTATGAGAGCCCAACTTTGATTGGCTCCCACACGTTTCCCAAGACAAATCTGCGATGCCCCTATAGCCAAAAATGTTCCATATGGCATGTTCTAACTGTGTGCCAAATTTCATGCTTCTTTCATAAAGTGCACAATCTTTGCCTGAAACGCTCGGACTATTAGGGAAAGGCTATGGGGTCACCAAAATCAGTGAGGTGACTGTAGCTTATGTGTGGATAGAGAGGCTGTCACAAACATTTATAGCCCGGCCCGGACCTCTGAGCAGCCATCAGCTGGGTTAAAGGAGTAGTTCACCCCCAAAATGACTTTTTTTCTTTTGATTACTCTCGCCATGGAGACTTGAGTTCAATAATTCGATTTTTGTAAATGCACCCCCATTGATTCCGGATGGGGACCCATCCGGAATCAATGTGGTAAATCTATTGTAATCAAGCGACAAATACAAAAAAATATTATTGAACTCAAGTCTCCATGGCATGAGTAATCAATAGAAAACATTTTGGGGGTGAACTACATCCTTTAAGCTGAAACTGAATTTCCCCTGTGGGAGATGTTGAAGGTCTACTAAAGAGTGCATTCTCCACGGAGAAAATTCAGACAGACATTATTGTTTGTGTCCAATGTTTTAGACGGACGGACGGACGGACGGACGGACAGACAGACAGATGGACAGTTGTAGTTGTAGCTGTGTTGGGAGCATGAAGGAATGTTTGCGTGAGGTCAGTGGAATGCAGGGTGTAGCGAGAGCAGACCACGTTGAAGACACGCTGACAGTCCAACAGAGTCGTATATCATCTGACTATGCATGCGCTAACACAACACACGCACGCACACACACACGCACACACACGCACACACACACACACACACACACACACACACACGCACACACACACACACACACGCTCACTTTACATGGATATGAACACACACGCACTGACACACTCACACACACATACGATTTGACATTAATATACCTGTAGATCAAAGCGGGAGCGTTTCTTTCGCTGTTACTACGTGTCATCTTTTCGACACCAAACTCTAACCCTCCCGACGCTCCTTTGTCGAAATGACGGTGGTTCGAAAGAGCGAGATTTCCCCGATCCAAAGCTCTCTCTTGCGCTCTCATCCTCTCTCACTCTTTCTGCCACACACACACACACACACACACACACACACACACACACACACACACACACACACACACACACACACACACACACACACACATACACACACAAACACGCGCGCGCACCTCTCAGTACCAGGGTAGCTGTCCCACCTCTCAGTACCAGGGTAGCTGTCCCACCTCTCAGTACCAGGGTAGCTGTCCCACCTCTCAGTACCAGGGTAGCTGTAGTGTCCCAGCTATCTTGCTAAGACAAACAGGATTGGTCAGCCAGCCAAGGGTTGTTGTGGGCTAACGCTATTTGGGGCAACTGTGTGTGTGTGTGTGTGTGTGTGTGTGTGTGTGTGTGTGTGTGTGTGTGTGTGTGTGTGTGTGTGTGTGTGTGTGTGTGTGTGTGTGTGTGTGTGTGTGTGTGCGCGCACGTGCGTGTGCGCGTGCGCGTGCGTGTGTGTGTGCGGGCTTGTGTGTGCACGTCTGTGTGTATGTATGACGTGCCTACTGCCTATGAATGTGGCTGTTCAGTTTCAGCTGAGCGAACACGTGTGTGTGTGTGTGTGTGTGTGTGTGTGTGTGTGTGTGTGTGTGTGTGTGTGTGTGTGTGTGTGTGTGTGTGTGTGTGTGTGTGTGTGTGTGTGTGTGTGTGTGTGTGTGTGTGAATCTTTCACATGCTTGTTGCAGTATTTTTAACATGGGGGGAGGGGGGTTAATTAGGTTGATGTTTTATGTGACTTTTTAAAGAGAGTAACACACTCACAGAGCAACTCTGAGTTCTATTTACTTTTGTCACGAGTTGGTCTGTAAGACTGTATATTAACTCTTATTGTGCCGATCCCGAACAAGTTCGGCTTTATTTCAATCCAATACAATTTTTTTTTATTTATTTTACTTACCCTGAGCTGCTTGTAGAGCCGTGGGTGGTCCTGGCTCGTCCTACGCTTTCCAGCGAGCCATTTTACATGGTCCGACGATATATTCCATTAAAAATGGTTTAAAATACATTTTTGAGCCCCCCAATGTTCACCGAATGTTCGGCGCCGCCAGCGGTACGACGTCCAGTCTGTGCCGATCCCGAATTAATGCAGCTTTTTTAATGAAATGAATAAAATGATCCGAGGCCTACTGAAGCCCCGGCCTAAATTTTCCATCCAGTGACCGAGATCCGGCCGCCCCCCCCGGCCGGCCGTAAACGAGTAACGCCGCCGCCGAATCGCCGCCGAATCCAATGCAAACCCACATCTTTGAAGGTCATTTTCTCTGGATTGTGTTTTTAGGGAGGCGGCGCGAGGTTTATTTACGGCGAAATCGCCGAAAAATGATCTTTTAAATGAGAAAAAGCTAATAGCTATTTTGTAGCCATTTTCATCCGGGACCTTTTCATGACGTGCACGAACGTGAGCACGCGCGTCACTGCAACGTGAGTCCCCGGATGCTAATGCGCTCGCCTATGGGAGATACCCTGGCATTCTTTGGCGCCCTCTAGGGGCTGGCACTGGAAGGGTTAAGGTCATGACTGTAATGCATTACAGTTTATAATGTGTTATATTGCACTTATAAGCAGGGCTCCCACGGTCATGAAATTCCTGAAAATATTTTGAAATTAGAAAAAATATTTTTCCAGTACTGGAAAAGTTTTGGAATGTATCAAGGGTCCTGGAAGGTCCTGGAAAAAAATAGCTATGCATTGTCTTTGGTTATTGATTTTGTTAATACCTCTGAAATGACAAATTAAACATTGGCCAAATTGTCAAATATTTGAGGCCGAAATTGTGAAAATAGCCGATCTACATGCTCACAACGCCTCGCAATGTAGATCTGCTATTTTCACAATAGAACCGTGTTATACAAAATTCCTCAACTCTTAGTGCTCGTCAGGGTGGGGGGGTCCCCAGTTCAAACATGATTATTTCGGGGCTTACGGCCTGAAAAGGTTGAGAACCACTGGCAAAAACTACCTGTCTTTGGGCATTGCACATAGGGGTAAGCGACCTGTTATTGAGCTGAATTATTGTTATATAGTCCTGGAAATCGGGTTAAATATTCTGGAAAAGTTTTGGAAAAGTTTTGGAAATGAATTGGTAAAAATGTGTGGGAACCCTGTATAAGGCTTCATGAGTCATGACACTTGCTATAAATGTTTGTAATTATGTTTACTAGAAGCGGGCGGCCCAGCGTCTAGTCGGCGACCTGGCCAACTCGGAACAATGTAAATAGGGAATGAATGCCCCGCCCTTTAATGCAAACCCCATTATACCTGTTTTCATAGGACCCGTTTTGACCATCTGTCTGCCTGTGTCCATTTATGCCCATATATGGGGGCAATGGGCATTCATTTTATGCCCATATATGGAGAACGCGCGTGCCCGTGGGACGAACGGTTCTCGAGATACGCGGATTACATACATAAATACACAATCACAGAGATTTTTTGTTGACTCATGTGGCGTACGTGATGTCAGAGCCTTTTATGAAGTGATGTCACAATGAGTCAGAGCTTTCGCCGATTTCCTCCGGAACAGCCTGATGTCAACAATCAACCCTGTCTATATATGCCCATATATGTTCTGTCTATATATGCCCATATATGGAGATCTCTGTATCAGTCTGTGTCCCTTTTATGCCCATATACGGAGATATCTGTCTATATATGCCCATATAGGGAGATCTCTGTATCTGCCCATATGCTCTCTGTATCAGTCTGTGTCCCTTTTATGCCCAGTGCTTGCGATATCTGTCAGGTCGAGGCAAGGCCCGGCACTGCAGTGATGTCACAATGAGTCAGCGCCGATTTCCTCCGGAACAGCCTGATGTCAACAATCAACCCCGCATAAGGAGATTCCGAACGTTTCGCGCCGGTTCGGGAAAGCCGCGCGTCGGGTCGGGTCGAGACCCGGCACTGCACTCCGTGCCGCGGCGGGGAACGCGCATGCCGAATCTGAAGCCTGTGGGACGAACGGTTCTCGAGATACGCGGATTACAGACAGACAGACAGACAGACACACACGCAGAGACTTCTCGCATTTATAGATAGATTACCCGGCTTGGTTGAATGCTTGAATCTGATTGGTCAAGCACTGAAATCAGCGGTGAATTATAGGAGAATAACGACCGCTCCGTTCTATAACAGACCGCTGCGTAATCAAAGGCTCAGAACACCTGCTGCACTCAGGCTTCGCTGTGTGAATTTAGTACCGTATCCAACATGTCAGCCATGTAAACAAACACACAGCGTTGCTCTCAAGAATGTTTTTTAAAACATTTGACGCGAGAAATAGACAACGCAGTATCAGAAAATATATTTGATCAGCACTTCCTTGTTTTCCGATGCGACCGTGTTGCAAACACTTTCAGCAGTCTGTAAACATGGAAATACTTTGTTTTGTTGTTAGTTTTGAGTCAAATTATTGATTGTATTGAGTAGCCGGGTAATAAGCGGGATATAATAACATCTCGCTCAGCGCGGTGATTATGAAGTGATAGGAACCCTTCAGGTTGATATGCCACCTCTGCTATGGTGTCGGTGGCATATCAACCCAGGGACATGCTGGGCCCCTGAATCAGCCAGGGAAAAAGAGTTGTACTGAGAGGGTACTGCTGGTGGTCAGATGGGTGGGCAGACAATGCTTTGAAGATCTACTGCTGGTGGTCAGATGGGTGGGCAGACAATGCTTTGAAGATCTACTGCTGGTGGTCAGATGGGTGGGCAGACAATGCTTTGAAGATCTACTGCTGGTGGTCAGATGGGTGGGGGGTGGGGGCTACTGCTGGTGGTCAGATGGGTGTGGGGTGGGGGGCTACTGCTGGTGGTCAGATGGGTGGGCAGACAATGCTTTGAAGATCTTCAAGTGGGCACTGATCCAGAACCACTGCCATAGATCTGATCTCATCCTCCAAATCTATACGTGTGCAGTTATACTTTGTGTGTGTGTGTGTGTGTGTGTGTGGTGAGCAGGGACGTGCTGGCCATTAGGAAAAGCGGGACAACTCCCGAAAGGCCGGTCCATTCCCGGCCGGTCCAGGCCGGCCACTAAAAAAAAATGGCCTGCCCACAAAGTAAATATAACTCATGTAATTGGTCCACTGGCTTGTCTCTCATGATCTGAATTGGCCAATATTTGAGTAACAGCAGCGCTATAGAGAGATCTCTCTCTATAGCGCTGAGTAGCAGCAGCCCACAGAGCCTTCACATTGGCCCCACTTGCTTGCATATCATCTGAATACTGGCCCACTACCTAGCTTCCTTGACTACTCCTGGATGGTCTACATACAACACATCATTAGACTCTCTTTATACCAGAAAAACTATGAGACCTAAAATCACAATAACCGTTCATCGGTTAGTATTTGAGATCCCGCGGCACGTCCGATGCCAGCGTGCAATGAGGGCCTCTCCAACTCTTTTTTCCCAGGCTGAAACAGGGGCCCAGTACGTCCCTGGTGGTGAGATATTTTATAATATGTTATATTTCTGTTCTCTGTCAATTTCAGCTCGATTCTAAAAACAGATCTTTGGCAGGACACATAAGATTGTACACATTCTTACAGATAGACTGTTATACAATTAACACCACGCTCTGTAGAACAGTGGTTCTCAAAGTAGCGTCCGGGGACCCCCAGGGTACCGTCCTTGAGGGGTTTCCATGGGTTCTCCTGCAAAATGTGTTAATATAGCATCAGTTCATCTACTTCAACCCTATACAGTGGCTATTTGAAAAAAAGCCGAGCTACAAGCGCACCTGTCATTTTCAATTTTGGAATATTTTGGAATATTTCATATTTCCCTGTAGGGGTGGGCCTGGCACAAACCATTTTCAGATGGAGGTTCTTTGGCTAATGCATATGAATTTGTGGTTCCACCGTTTTTTGAAAATCACTGTTGTACAGTAGGAGTTATTATGACCTGCCATCTCCATCCTAGGCCAGCTGACCATGATCGTGGGCCAGGTGGGTTGTGGGAAGTCTTCTCTTCTTCTGGCCATGCTGGGGGAGATGCAGGCCCTCAGCGGAAAGGTCTTCTGGAGCAAGTGAGACCGCACAACATCCTTCTGTACACTATGATAATACCACAATGACCATTTATGTATACTTAGGTTGAATGTTAAATGTGTATATAATATTCTATTAATTATTATGTAGGTTTATACACTATGGCTCGATCTCATAATGTGTTACAGCAGAGAGATGTTATATTACGCTTCCATGAGCCTGGCTATGTTTGATGGCCCTTATGGGCCCTTGATGGCCCTTATGGGCCCTCCTTGATGGCCCTTATGGGCCCTTGATGGCCCTTAAGGGCCCTTGCGTGTTCATGCTCTGTTCATGGTCAAATGTATATGAATTCTGTTCTCGTTGAGAAATGTCTCTGCGAAAATGTAAAGATATGGCTTGGTGTTTTAAGAACTATGTGGAATGATCAAATCACCCTATGGAAACTAAAGTTATGGGTTTCTATTTGTACATACAGTAGCCTACATAAAGGCTAACCACATTGTGAGAGAAGGTTCATTCAGACTGTTGTGATTTTCCAGTGTATGCTGTGTATGAAATATACAATCTCTAACCGTGTCGCGGCTATAAGACGTGAGCTTGTAGGTTTGCTATTTTTACGGCACAGGATACTCTTGTGAAAACAAAGTATAACGGTTTCATCTCGTTGCGAATCTTTGGTCTGATCTTGGCTTGAGGTTTCAGTGCTGTAAGGTTACGGTGATTTTACCACACAAAGGATTTCTGAGATTTTCTCCAAAGAAAGCCGGTGATGAACATGTATGACCTCTCGTGCCAGGTCACAGCCTCAAATCTAAACCAAATGAATCAGAGACACATGAAGGTATCTGGTTGGACAGTCGCACCGTGTCCCTGGCCTGTATACAGTGGCATACTTCCAATGATCTTTGGCATAATAAAATAGTTGCATAGGTTTCAAGAGTGGTTGGAAGTTTAGACGTTTTATACCACTGTGACTACTGTGTGCCCGTCTCTCTGCCAATGCTAATCATTCACCTTAATCGTAGTTTAGATCAACTCCCTCCATTCTTTCATCATCAATACATACATAGTCTAAGCCAGTGGTTCTCAAAGTGGATTCCAAGGACTCTGTGGGTTCCTTCATGGGGGTCTAAATTGACCCATACGAGTCTGTAACTCTAACAGTGTACAAATGGAACCAAATGAACCCTAACGGGTCCATTTGGTTCCATTTGTACGCTGTCAGAGTTAAGGGAAGACATTGAAATTTGAAAGTTTGAGAAACACTGGTCTAAGCTAGCGGTTCCCCAACCCTGGTCCTCGAGGGCCCCCTGGTACTGCAGCTTTTCTCTAGGACAGGTGGTCCTCGGATGGACAGGTGGTCCTCGGATGGACAGGTGGTCCTCGGATGAGCTCTCCAGCGGTGCTTCCAGTACATCTGGCTCTCTCACCAGTAGGTTACCGCCTCTGCATCTTCCTTTAGTACGTCCCAGTGTTGTTTTTGACAGCAACTTTTGATTTAGTTTTAGTCTTTTGAATAAAATACCATTTAGTTTTAGTCATAATTAAGTCACCTGAAAAGTTTTTGTTTTAGTCTAGTTTTAGTCGACTGAATATCATAAGATTTTAGGCGACTAAACCTACAGTTGATTTAGTCAACTAAAATGTATTTTGGCAGGCCTCGATGGTATCGTAATGACTGATTTTACACTTGGTTGCGTGCTGAAAATAGCAGATCTACAAGCTCACACCGCGTCACGCTGTGCCACGTTGTGAGCGTGTAGATCGGCTATTTTCAGCACGCAACACCTGAGAGCAACCAAACATAAAATGACTCTTCTCCACCAGTCCCTCCCCAACATTTTAGTCTAGTTTTTATTTTGTTGACGAAATTGTCAATATATTTATTTAGTCATCACAGCTTAGTTTTTATTTAGTTTTTATTTAGTTTTCGTCAGTGAAAAAAAAAACACAGTCGAAATTTTTTTGTCATAGTTTTAGTCGACAAAATCAACACTGGTACATCCATGTAGGTAGGTGTGGGATGCTGTCATTGTCGATGGCTTCCCCGTTTGTTGGCTTCCTTCGCACCAGTTGTCTGGTTGGGAGCTCCTGGTGTCGATGACAGTGGCCAACCAGCCCCATTCTCCTGGCTGCTATCTTCTCTCACCTTCGGTAGCCCCCCCCCCCCCCCCCCCCCCCATACAATGGTTTCTTCCCTATTTGCTGGTGCAATGCACTCACACAGTCTCCCGGGAATGGCTATTTATGATTAAACTAATGCGGTGGCCATTCTACTCTGTCTTCACACTCAGAGGGAGGGAGGGATCAAATTGCAAATGACCACCTGCACACTAAAAACTGCTGGGTAGATTCATCTACCCAAAATCTGAGTAAAAAATGGTTTACCCATTATGGGTTATTATAATGGTGTTTGTATGTATAATGGGTTGTTTTGTACAGCTCATACATTACCCAGCTGCTGAGTAAAATTGTTTTACTCAGTATGGGTAGTTTTAAACTTAAGTTGGTCACCTGGTATGCAAAGCATGCTGGGAAAAGCATTTCTCTAGGTTTTCAGGGATATTTTCTAAGCTTTTGGTAGCTAAAAATGCTAAATGTATCATATCCATGTGTCTGCCTTGGCAAGCTGACTGTCATATGTCAGAATTTCATTTGTCAGTATTTCAGCCAAAACCCTAACCGTAACTGCTAGGCTGCTAGCTTATGCTTGAGCTCCCTCCCCCTCCTATTCTGAAAGAGAAGAACTCATGATACATTTGAGGTTATTATGTTGATCTACTCTAAACTTCTCTGATTATAGCTTTTCAACATTGTTGCATAATTTACAATTACCTTTATGTTGATATTGCTATACTTGGAATAAATTATCTGAGAAAAAAACCCTGAAACAAATGTTATCTTATGTTAATGTCAAATAATATTAGCATGGTCATTTACGATGAGTAAAATATAAAAAAGAATAAAGAAAATTTTCTTTATTCTGGGTAGAATATCTTACTATGGTGCTGGGTAGAAAGGACCTACCCATTTTGCTGTGTAAGATTTACTACTGTTGGGTAGGTCCAATAGTTACCCAGGGGTGGGTTATAATACAACCCAGATCGGGTTATTTTCAACCCAGCCGTTTTTAGTGTGTGTGTGGTCAATGATGTCATCCAATCATATTATAGTTTTCACATGAGTCTGAGGACCAGGTTTAGGAGCCGCTGGAGCCATTCCATCCGTTGTTCTCATGCTCAGTGTTACACTAAGCCTTTTTGGAGCGGTGAAAGCACTCCCAATAGACAGGTATGTCCGTGGGTATGTCCGTGGGTGGGTGGGTGGCTGGGTGGCTGGCCGTGTCCGTAGCCTGGCAATACCATGAGTGGCCACACACAACACACTAGTTAAAGGAGGGGCGCTGTTTTGTGCAGGCCAGGCACACTCACCACTCACTCACACACACACATGCACGCACGCACGCACGCACGCACGCTCAGATTCACCGCTCCACTTCGAACCGAGGTTTGATTTTGTCTTTTGTTGGACCAACTGTTTAGTTTTTAGTTTTGTGTTCGTTTTTGAGCAGTGCTACTGTAGCTGATCCTACAACTGGCTTTGTCTGTTTGTTTATGTCCTGCCCCATCTCACATTGGCCAAGCTTCATGGGACGCCTAATGAAATTAACTCATATTTCGCACCGCTCACTTCACACTGGGTGTGATTTTTTTTCCTCTCAATGTAGTTGTTTGCCTGTCAGGGGAGGGTGTAGACCAACCAGTTGTCCGAGGACCACCAGTGGTCCTTGAGGGGGTTCCAGGTGGTCCCCAGCTAAATGATGGAGAGACCAAATGAACCCTTATAGATACAGCATGGAATTGTGGACAAACTTATCCACTTATCCAACAACAACCAAAGATTCTATAAGTCTTGGGTCTGAGAGGCTAAATCTGAATAATGAATGTACCTTGATATGAAAAGGTACACTACATCGCTGGCGTAGACAACCACAATGTCTCTTCAGATAACACCAAATGACATCGCCAGCCACTTAGCCGCTGACACCACCTGACAGCGAGGCGTTTCACTGGGAGGACGTTAACGCGTCCAGAGGAACACGCCCTCCCTCCCGGTTTCCCTCGCTTCTGAACAGCCTGAGCACCCTGACCAACCTATAGCCTAGTTGACCAACCTATAGCCTAGTTGACCAACCTATAGCCTAGTTGACCAACCTATAGCCTAGTTGACCAACCTATAGCCTAGTTGACCAACCTATAGCCTAGTTGACCAACCTATAGCCTAGTTGTCAGTGGAGCACCCTGACCAACCTATAGCCTAGTTGACCAACCTATAGCCTAGTTGACCAACCTATAGCCTAGTTGACCAACCTATAGCCTAGTTGTCAGTGGAGCACCCTGACCAACCTATAGCCTAGTTGACCAACCTATAGCCTAGTTGACCAACCTATAGCCTAGTTGACCAACCTATAGCCTAGTTGACCAACCTATAGCCTAGTTGTCAGTGGAGCACCCTGACCAACCTATAGCCTAGTTGACCAACCTATAGCCTAGTTGTCAGTGGAGCACCCTGACCAACCTATAGCCTGGTTGTCAGTGGAGCACCCTGACCAACCTATAGCCTGGTTGTCAGTGGAGCACCCTGACCAACCTATAGCCTGGTTGTCAGTGGAGCACCCTGACCAACCTATAGCCTAGTTGTACCCTGACCAACCTATAGCCTAGTTGTACCCTGACCAACCTATAGCCTAGTTGTACCCTGACCAACCTATAGCCTAGTTGTACCCTGACCAACCTATAGCCTAGTTGTACCCTGACCAACCTATAGCCTAGTTGTACCCTGACCAACCTATAGCCTAGTTGTACCCTGACCAACCTATAGCCTAGTTGTACCCTGACCAACCTATAGCCTAGTTGTACCCTGACCAACCTATAGCCTAGTTGTACCCTGACCAACCTATAGCCTAGTTGTACCCTGACCAACCTATAGCCTTGTTGTACCCTGACCAACCTATAGCCTAGTTGTACCCTGACCAACCTATAGCCTGGTTGTACCCTGACCAACCTATAGCCTAGTTGTACCCTGACCAACCTATAGCCTAGTTGTACCCTGACCAACCTATAGCCTAGTTGTACCCTGACCAACCTATAGCCTAGTTGTACCCTGACCAACCTATAGCCTAGTTGTACCCTGACCAACCTATAGCCTAGTTGTACCCTGACCAACCTATAGCCTAGTTGTACCCTGACCAACCTATAGCCTAGTTGTACCCTGACCAACCTATAGCCTAGTTGTACCCTGACCAACCTATAGCCTAGTTGTACCCTGACCAACCTATAGCCTAGTTGTCAGTGGAGCAGCGACAGAGCCAGGCTTCCCTCCCACCACCACGGCAA
>NC_137830.1:48832721-48867721 GCF_963921795.1 Nannobrachium achirus
CTAACACAGAAATAATACACCTTGTTTAGTTGAAAATGATGCCCGAAACGATGCTTTTGAAGTCATCGGGTGTTCACTTTATCCAAATTAGCAGAGAATACACAGAAGACATACTGTACGGTGTACTGTATGTGCTCCTCACTTGAGAACAATATGGGGTGTATCATTGAAACGTACCATTACGTTAAAGTTTGTTTCATAATCGTAATGGACACATTATCAAGAAAAGAAGCTGTGATTTCTAATATGTCCCCAAACTGGGTTTGAGACTTTTTTTTTATTTATTCTTTTTATATACAAAATACCATAAACTGAACTGAATAATCCTCCAGATTGTTGGATTTACAGGCAGCATAGGTTCAGATTTGGACTCCCAGCAAAACTGTCATCGATGTTTTTATAGATGTTGGCAGTGGTGGAAGAAGTACTCTGACTTATTACTTAAGTAAAAGAAAACAAGTATTGGCGTCAAAAGTGTACTTTACGTAAAAGTACTCGGTTATCGAGTCACGTTTCACAAATATTTTTCCAAATGTATAATGTAATAGCCGTAGAGTGGTTAGCGTATGTTTTGTAATAGTAATCTAATTATGCAAAGTCATTTGTAACAACACTTTTTATATAGTTTTAGTGGAGTCAACACTATTTTTACGTAAAGCAAAAGTACCTCCAGATTAGCCCTATTCACGGCCCGCCCACTCAGCATCCCCCTGGTGCGGAAGTCAAGTTTTGAAGGGTAAAACCCTGCTAAAAGCCCATAGAGTTAACACAGAAATCGCAAATTTAATGCAATTCCCGAATAGTAAAGTATAAAATACGGCTAGCATGATCAAGAACACAAGATACATGTAGTAAAAGGCACAAAGCATTATAATTTACCGTTCGAAATAATGATTTGTTGGCTTTAAGTCCAGCTATTTCTGTTATAGTTTCCCCTTCTAAAATGACGTCAGCACCAGGAAGTTGCTGAGAAATGTGCTAAGTGGGCGGGCCGTGAATAGGGCTAATTGTACTCAAGTACAGTACTTGAGTAAATGTACATAGTTACTTTCCACCACTGGATGTTGTTGATGCTTCAGCCGTCGTTCTTTTGGTTGTCGTTGCTGTTGTTGTTATTTGATGTGTGGTTTATCATCATTAACCCTCCATCATCCATGTTTACCTCACAATATCATCTGAAGATATTCCTTCCAGTTCTTCATAAAGTGTCTTAAAACAAGAGTGCTCACTAGAGATGTTACCGATCAATCGGCAATGGATCGGATCGGGCCGATCAAAGCGTGATCGGCGATAATCGGTAGTTTAGATCAAAAGGTAAATTCACCGATCCGATCCGATCGGTGCATCCGATCAACCAGCCGTTCAGTATGCTCACTTGAGGCCATTTTGGGGTATTGATTTCCACAGTGCTGAAGGAATAATTAGTTACTGCTATGATAATAAATACATAGTAATGCTGGTAAATAACTATAAGGCAAATATATAAATGAATTCATGAGTGAATTAATTAATTAAAGTTAAAACATTGACATTTAGAAAATATAATTAATATATAAATAATAACTTGATCGGATCGGTGATTGATCGGTATCGGGTGATCAAACTTTTGTGATCGGTGCTCGGTGATCGGTTCCAAAAAACCTGATCGGACCATCCCTAGTGCTCACGCTATAGTTCACCTCTTAAAACAGCTCTTACAGCTTATAGGAGAAATTCACCCATTTTCTACCTTGTCCTCACTAATGCACTCTAGGGCCTTTTCCACCGGCAAAGAACCGGTTCTGGTTCTTTCTCCCGCCTATGGGATGAACCAGAGGTGAGCTTTTCCACCGAGAACCGGAGTTGGTTCTGAACCTTAAAAGTTGGTTTCCGAACGGGAACCACAAAATCCTTGGTTCCTCTGGTTCAATCATGAACCATGGAACCTTGGTTCGTTCTTGTGAACCGGTTTGCGTTTCCACCAGATTGAACCATGATTGAACAAGAGGAAACCAAGGATGTTGTGGTTCCCGTTCGGAAACCAACTTTTACGGTTCAGAACCAACTCCGGTTCTCGGTGGAAAAGCTCACCTCGGGTTCATCCCATAGGTGGGAGAAAGAACCAGAACCGGTTCTTTGCCGGTGGAAAAGGCCCCAGGTCTGTGTCTCAGCGGAGGGCTGTGGACAGTTCAGAAACCTGCCTACCAATGAGCATCATCAATGGGAATCCCAAGCTAATAGAGCATCGCAGTGCGGTGTCGGAAGTAAACAACCCATTCATTTTCACCATAGCGTTTTTCATTATCAGCCACAAAGTCGTAGCAATTCAATGTACACTTACCACTAGGCTGGTGGTTGTAAAATGGTTCTATATGCTCCTGTAGAACCCCCGAGTATGTATGCAATCACTCTAGTTTTAGTAAAAACATGTTTTAATCAAGATCGCACGGAGAAGAACTGCATTTCCCATACTGCTAAACATGTACATCCGGTGAAATCGACGTCTGTGATTGGTCTAGCTTCTTCTTCTTTCATGTTATGTTATCTTGCGGTTACCGCGGAAGTAGCTACTGCCCCCTGTCTTCCCGGCGGATTATTGCACGTCAGCAGAACTCCATGAGCGATCGTCTTTCTTTTACAAATATGAATTATATGATGCACTATGTTAAGGATGACGATAAGAGCGTCCACAGAGATGACAATCACTACATTTCAGGCCATATGCTGGCATAAACTGAGCGTGATTTAAGGGCTTTATTTCAGGAAACAACAACAACATTCGCAATGCATTCTGGGAGTGTAGTTTCCGCAATTTTAAAAATAATGATGTACACAGTCTTGTACCCTGCCCTTTTTTCAGCTTTCTAATTAATCTTTGCATTAAAAAAAATGTGAATATTGACACGATCCCTCTCCAGCCGAGGTGGCTTTGTCCAAGGCTTAAAAACGTTTAAATAAATACTTTATGAAATGTCTATGGAAGAAATGAATGCGGAAAACGCTTCCGACACCAGAGTGAGGACGGGGATAGAAACTACAGCCTACCCTACAGCTAAGACACAGAATGAGCAGACAGAAATGGTGATCTTATTATGAGGAGCATTAGTGAGTGAACCTCTAAAAGGTTTAGCTCAAAAGATAGAAACATTATTTAAAAAACTATGTTTAAATTATAAGCACTCTTGTTCTTATGGAGCTTTATGAATAAAGGACCATGTAGTTCTCACCCTCTCTCTCTCTCTCTGCCTCTCTCTCTCTCTCTCTCTCTGCCTCTCTCTCTCTCTCTCTGTTTTTTTGGCCTCCATTTCCCATGATGCCTCAGTAAGAACAGGTACTCCGTGGCCTACGCTGCCCAGAAGTCCTGGCTGCTCAATGCTACAGTGGAGGACAACATCACCTTTGGCAGTCCCTTCAGCAAGCAGAGGTACAGTAAGCTCAATGGACAGTATACTTTGGCGCCTTTTCCACCAAAAGAACCTTGGTTCCAGAACCAGTGCCGGTTCAACTTTCTTGGGGGCCTTGTCCACCGGCAAAGAACCGGTTCTGGTTCTTTCTCCCGCCTATGGGATGAACCAGAGGTGAGCTTTTCCACTGAGAACTGGAGTTGGTTCTGAAGCTTAAAAGTTGGTTCGGGACTGGAACCACAAAATCCTCGGTTCCTCTGGTTCAATCATGGTTCAATCTGGTGGAAACGCAAGCCGGTTCACAAGAACAAACCAAGGTTCCCAAGAAAGTTGAACCGGCACTGGTTCTGGAACCGGTTCTTTGCCGGTGGAAAAGGCCCGGTTCGTTCTTGCGAACCGACTTGCGTTTCCACCAGAGTGAACCAGAGCCATTGTCCCCCAGTACAGATGGTGGTTCACTGGAAAAACCAAGTCTTCATGACATGAGTAATCAATAGAATACAAGTCATTTTCTGGGTGAACTACTCCTTTAAGGGTGTTCTAGGCAAATCTCCCATGATCTTAATGCTGCTTCTGTATTTAGTACTGAATATATTCAGTTGCTTTATGACGCTGTGTTTTGGTCCAAGGAGGTCCAAATGGACACTTATGGCTCCCTAACTGTGATGTTGCAGGTACAAGGCAGTGATTGATGCCTGCTCTCTGCAGCCAGACATTGACCTGCTGCCCTTTGGAGACCAGACGGAGATTGGAGAGAGGGTACCGTATAACGCACACCTGTAT
The DNA here is from genome assembly GCF_963921795.1 of Nannobrachium achirus. NCBI lineage: Eukaryota > Metazoa > Chordata > Actinopteri > Myctophiformes > Myctophidae > Nannobrachium > Nannobrachium achirus. The sequence goes on from NC_137830.1 coordinate 48,836,888, forward strand.
ATTATAGCAGGAAAATGATCATTATGTTGTTTATGTTGTTAACACACGATAACGATTTATATCTTTCTATTGTTCTCAATATTCGTTGATGCTCATTTTACAAACGAAAGAGGCTGCCTAGTAACATCTCAGTCTAATTAAAGTTCAAATAAGTGTCAAAATGTTACATTTCAGGATTCCAATTAAGAAATAACGCAAAATTATTCAGGATTCCAATTCAAAATTGTATGCGATACTATTGTATGCGATACTAGAATGACAGTAGGACGCAGCAATATGTAATGTGGCACTCTGGAGTGAAGGTGGAAATATAGAGGTCCTCGCCATCATCAAAGTTGCCCTCCTCTGCTATACTGTAGGTCTTTGTGCAATAATACCCGTAGAAAATACATTTTCAGGCCGGGATACCCAATTTCATCCAATCAGGAGAGAGAACTCATACAGGATACACAAGTGAAGTTGGAAGTGATGAAAGAATGTTGTGGTTCTCTTTCCTGATTGGATGACATTTCTAATGACCTGAACATTTATTTTCTGTTTAAAGGGGTACTGTCACCTAAAGGGGTACTGTCACCTAAAGGGGTACTGTCACCTAAAGGGGTACTGTCACCTAAAAGGGTGTGAGCGGGCCTTTAATATAAGGCTGGAGAGACTGGGATACAAATAGCGAGCATTACTATGGAGGTATTCTGTATCTTATTCGTGTGAGCAGATTTGTGATGTTGTACAGTTGTTGTACATTAAGATTTGTGCTCTCGTGCCATGGAATTTGCAGACGTATGATGGAATCTTATCTTAAAAGCCCCACACGTGCGCTTTTCCATTTGCAACTACAAATCCCCTTCTATGCGCTCGCAAATCCTCATTTACACATGCTCAAAATTGTTAAACTGTCGCTCGCGATATTGCAACATAATCATCGATATGTCGTTCCAAAATCTGGCAAAACTGAGCAGGGGACATTGAAAAAATGCAAGTGCTTGTAATGTACATTTGAGCAAGTGTAAATGAGGATTTGCGAGCGCGTAGACAGGGATTTGTAGTTGCAAATGGAAAAGCGTACGTGTGTTGGGCTTTTGTTTTCCTTTTCAAGTTCAGATTCCATTATACGAGTCTGCAAATTCAGAGGTACGAGTGCACAAATCTTAATGTACAACTGCACAACATCACAAATCTGCTCACACGAATAAGATACAGAAATACCTCCATACATTACACTCATACATTACATATTGTATAACATTGTGTTGCAGATTTTCATCGACTTGTTTGACAGCACTGTCATCAGTATGTTATTCATGTTAATGTGTTTTTTCAGACATTTAACCACTTAAATCGTCGATACTTAGTAAATTTGACCTTTTACTCTGTACTTGGTCTGATCTTTTATTTTTTTTACCTCTACACAAAACCTTGCCAAAAATAGCTGATCTACAAGCTCTCAACACCTTTTGCCTGCGAGGCGTTGAGAGCTTGTAGATCTGCTAATGTTGTCGATAAAAGTTCCCCTCAGAATAGGGATGCGAGGGTTCAAGTTGTTCATTTAAAAGAATGATCCTATCACACAAAGATTTGGCGGACCCCCCAGTAGTAACTCTGAGGACCCCCCTGTAGTAACTCTGAGGACCCCCCTGTAGTAACTCTGAGGACCCCCTAGGGCAGGGGTTCCCAAACCTTTTTTGTCCCAGGGCACCCCATAAATATTTTTTTTTTATCCGAGGCACCCCTACATTATAATTTTCACTCCCAGCACCTTATATTTATAGCATATTGTCGTTGTCGGTTGGAAACCTTGTATGTCCAAAACCGTTCGTTTTGTATTTATCATCTATGTTTTCACTAGTTTGTGCGACAGTCTTGTATGATGAAGCAGGGCTTTGCTTTACCAAAAATTTGAAACTTGAATATACAAGGTTTCTGCCCGACAGTGACGATATTTTAGTGATTAAGTTGCAAGGAAAACATTGAGATAACAGCCATTTTGGTTAGAACTGACTGAAAATAACTTTGTACTTCAAGTTTAACGTGAGACTAAATATTTTTTTCAAGTGTCCAAATAAATTCCAAATATTATCAAATTATCTCGCGGCACCCCTGGACTGCCGTCGCGGCACCCCAGGGTGCCCCGTCACCTACTTTGAAAACCCCTGCCCTAGGGGTCCCGGACCCCCTGTTGAAGACCCCTGGTGTATATAGTTGTCATTCTAATGATCAGGGTCATACTGTATGTTTCAGGGCATCAACCTAATGATCAGGGTCATACTGTATGTTTCAGGGCATCAACCTAATGATCAGGGTCATACTGTATGTTTCAGGGCATCAACCTCAGTGGGGGTCAGAGGCAGAGGATCTGTGTGGCCAGAGCTCTGTATCAGAACACCAACATCGTCTTCTTGGTGAGTTATGAATTTAGCCACTGTTTGGGAGCAACTCTTAACGTATAGTCGGTGGCCCCAGGGCAATAAAAGGACCATTTGGTTCAGATTCTCGCAAATTCGCCAAATTTGGAACAGATGTTGTCCATAACATAATCATTTTAAGATGGGTGCCAAGATGGGCACCCCATGGTACTGCCATAATTGAGCAATGCAATTGGTGTCCCATTAACTTTACATTACAGGGAAAAAAAGTGTAACCCACTGTGTATCTCCGACAATACTTAACTGTAGTGGTACATCGATCCCAGGTTATGAGGAGACCAGCTGCATATTTGTACAATTCTCTGATTGGAGGAATAACACACACAGACTCAATTACGTACTTTTTACCTTTTATATATTTATACTTATGTCAATGAAATGTTTTCTTTCTTTTCTGAGCTCAATGAAATTATATCTCTTTCCAGTTTTCTGAAAATCAATCAATTGTTCCTTTCTTTTTAACAGATACAACAATGGACCAAAAACGTCCAATATGAACAATAATCAAATAAAACCGAAATAAAACAAACAAAAATGGGTACCCAATGTCTTTCAGTCTGTTTGAGTGCACTCAATTCAAAGGAAGGGGGGGTGTAGTAGTTCCTACCGCTACCACTAGGGACAGTGGGGAATGACCAGAGCAGCTGTTGATTGTGGTTGGAGATTCAACGTGGCTCCGTGCTCTTCTCAGAATGGGTGTGCAAAAAACCAGTCTGCACAGAAACGTACAGTATAATCAATAAATCAGTATGATTTAACAACACCCCATACTATTTACATAACCCCACACAACAGTAACATTAACATATGTCACTCTTATATACAGCATCTTTTCACAGTCACTTTTATCATGTACAGTATGTATTGCCATGTATTGAATTGACAGAGTGAGTCATTTGGTGCTGACTCACCAGGATTCTTCTGTTCAATTCTCACTCAGATGTGAGTGGTCTTCTCTCCTCGGGTGTCCACTCCAATGCTGTGTGCCGACCATAAACAACACGTTATCTTTCCATATCCTGACTGGTTTATTTGCATTCTTTTGACCTCATTATCAGCATCAAGCAACTCACCGAAGTCTTCTTCAATTCTTTCTCTGTATCTTCTTTCTCCCGCGACGTTCTTTTCCTTTATAATTCACGCTTCTGTCTGCATTTAGTTTCTCAACTCACGTTGTTTCCTATTTAGTCCTACTGTTTGGAAAGCAGAGCCTCTCGTTCACTCCTCACGTCACTCACTGTTCAACTCTCAAATCCCGACGTTCACCTCCAAGCTTTATTAACTTTATCTTTATCTTTCCGTGGTTGTTTTATCTCTCTTCTCTGTACTAGTATCACATCACATCAAAACACCGGAGCTCCCGCCAGCAGCTGTAGTGCAGTCGCGCTGATTTTGACGCAATCACCCTGTGCAGGGACTGTTGACTTTTAGGGAGCGTCAACAAATAGCATTCACAACTTTTTAGGGAGCGTCAGCAAATAGCATGGGCTACAAAAGCAAAAAAATAATCTGCTTTAAGTAGCATATAACTGGTCAAACTAGGGGGTTTTCATGATTCTGAATCCATTGCAAACATCCGTTTTGCATAAAAAAACATTCATTGGGCTAAAACCGGCCACCACAAAAGTGTTAAAAGTGATGACTCATCACTGTTCATCACTAAACCATAGTCTTGTAGCGCAGTTTTTTAGCCCAAGGAATGTTTTTTGTGCAAAACGGATGCTTGCAATGGATTCAGAATCATGAAAACCAGTTTTGACCAGTTATATGCTACTTAAAGCAGATTATTTTTTTGCTTTTTTTCCCTTTAACGTAAAGTTAATGGGACACCAATTGCATTGCTCAATTATGGCAGTACCATGGGGTGCCCATCTTGGCACCCATCTTAAAATGATTAAGTATGTTATGGACAACATCTGTGCCAAATTTGGCGAATTTGCGAGAATCTGAACCAAAATATCCCTGGGGCCCCCGACTAGTAGTAGTTTCATTGCAAATGGTCTATTCATACAGAATAGAAATGGCAAATAAATATTGCATTTATACTGCGACTTTATCCAAAGTGCATTTCATTCACCCATTCACACAAGTTGCGTTTCCATAAACTCATTCGAAAATAGGAAGCGAATGATCAGTATGTAGCAGTAACCCAATGATCAGTATGTAGTAGTAACCCAATGATCAGTATGTAGTAGTAACCCAATGATCAGTATGTAGTAGTAACCCAATGATCAGTATGTAGTAGTAACCCAATGATCAGTATGTAGTAGTAACCCAATGATCAGTATGTAGTAGTAACCCAATGATCAGTATGTAGTAGTAACCCAATGATCAGTATGTAGTAGTAACCCAATGATCAGTATGTAGTAGTAACCCAATGATCAGTATGTAGCAGTAACCCAATGATCAGTATGTAGTAGTAACCCAATGATCAGTATGTAGTAGTAACCCAATGATCAGTATGTAGTAGTAACCCAATGATCAGTATGTAGTAGTAACCCAATGATCAGTATGTAGTAGTAACCCAATGATCAGTATGTAGTAGTAACCCAATGATCAGTATGTAGTAGTAACCCAATGATCAGTATGTAGTAGTAACCCAATGATCAGTATGTAGTAGTAACCCAATGATCAGTATGTAGTAGTAACCCAATGATCAGTATGTAGTAGTAACCCAATGATCAGTATGTAGTAGTAACCCAATGATCAGTATGTAGTAGTAACCCAATGATCAGTATGTAGTAGTAACCCAATGATCAGTATGTAGTAGTAACCCAATGATCAGTATGTAGTAGTAACCCAATGATCAGTATGTAGTAGTAACCCAATGATCAGTATGTAGTAGTAACCCAATGATCAGTATGTAGTAGTAACCCAATGCGCATTAACACTTATGTTGCAATGATTTTTTCTCTTCAATGTCTCGCGTTGCCATGGTTACCATAGACTTCCATGTAATTGTGCAAGTGTGCAAAAAGTGCACGCCCATGCCTAGATGATGCACCACGTGTGTAGATGCTGTTCACAGCTTTCAAACAAAAAAATCCGCTTGGAAATCCATTCAGGCATTCATGATTTATCAGCCATTATGTTTTCTTCAGATGTAAACAAACATGGCTGCCATGTTTGAAAGAATGGGTTGGTATGGGGGTTAAACATGCAATTTCGCGATCGCGATCATGCCTAATACATTTCTGGAGGTCCAAAAAAAAAAATTGAAAAAAAAAAAATTTGAAAAAAAAAAATATTTTTTTTTTTCAAAAACGGCCCAAACTCGGGAAACTCGGGGTTGGCACAGCACTAGTACCAATACAAACTCGGGAAACTCGGGGTTGGCACCATGTGTTAAGACAAAGCGAATTTAGCCTGTTTCCATTTGCGGGTGTCATTCGAATGAGTGCAGCGCTCCCTACCTCCTTGCCCCCACCGTTGTGCTAAGGGTCCTTGGGAAACGCCAGGTCGCAGAAGAGCGACACAAACAAACAACACATAAACAGAGACTGAACGTGATACTGAGGCAGTTTGTTATAAGTTTAGCTTGAACAAATCTTCATTTTAAGTTCTGTCGGAGGTTGATTTTGCAGCTGAGCTGACACGTTGTGAAAACAGGAGGAATTTACACACAGAGTTCAGACGGTTTGTTTTGTGGGCTAACGCTAATACAATGGACCAGAACGTCATAATGTATTCGCGTTTATTGGCTGACCCGTTTCCATTCACTAATGCGCATTTAGTTTATTCGATAACACCTCAAAATCCACCTCTTCCAAGCGGATAATGAAAGTTTATTCGAATTTTGAAGTGTTTCCATAAAAAGATGTTTGCGCAAAACCCTTAATGCACATTAACTCATTGCATGCCAGGCCCGATAGTCCAGAGATTATTTCAATGTCTTTCCCCGCCAGGCCCGATAATCCCGAAAAAAAAAAAAAAAAAAAAAAAAAAAATTTGGACCCCAAAAACTTTAGTAGGCATGATAGCAATCGCGAAATTGCATGTTTAACCCCCATAGCAACCTCATCTTTCAAACATGGCAGCCATCTTTGTTTACATTTTAGGAAAACATAATGGCTGCTATCTCATGAATGCCTGAACGGATTTCCATTCGGATTTTTTTGTTTGAAAGCTGTGAGCAATGTGCAGACACGTGGCGCATTATCTAGGCATGGGTGTGCATGATCCGTGCACTATGAATTACATGGAAGTCTATGGAGACAGAGGCAGGGGAGAGTACGAAGGTATTGTTAAATGGCGGGGAATGTGTTAACAGGCTTTATGGAAACGCAACTACACACCACTGGCAGAGGAAATCATGCATGGCACCAACGGGAGCAGCAGTTACGCTTTGAAACATTCATGTGGAATGTATTTTTAACAGAGTGGACGGTTCAATCAAAACCTTGTAATTCATGAACGATTTCCTTTTTTTCCGGGATGCTTTCAAACGCTACATCAGTTCCCCGTCGCCACCACTACAGGCTTTTACTTTATGTCAGGAATACACGGTCACACCCCGTCAGATACCATCTCAGACATTCTCTCATACGCCTTATCACACGTACCGATGTGTTGAATAACCACAATAGACATTATTTATGTGATTAAGACACTAATGCAATCAGAGGAGCGTACGGGAGACCGACGCTTCCTTAAACACCCATTTGGGGTGTGACTGAAGTGCAGACTGTGAAAGCTCCCATATCTGATGGGGAGGTTATACGTCAACAACATGAATTATATCGAATAATGACACAACTGTAACTCCGTTAACACACTACCGGACACCTGATAGCACTTTATTGGAAAACAACATTGAGGGACAATTTCATTTGTTTTTCTCATAGGCCAATATGATACGTCACTGTCGGGACTTTCACAGATTTCCTTCACAGATTAATGCCGTACTTCATCGTACAAGAGTGTCACGGAAAAGTTCCAAAAATAGCCGATCTACGAGTTCACAATGTGAACAGTGTTATGTGTGTGACATTAATCCTTGACATTGACAATAATTACATAAGTACATTGGATGCATTGGAGCACAGGTTCTTTTTTTACAGTTTTGGACATACAGTACATGTACGATAGGAATAGCTACATTTATTACGTCGCAATCCCTACACTACTTGTAGTCTCCCGGCTTGATTTAAACGGGAAACCCAGATGCAGGTGTCATTATGTATTTCCTGTCAAATCTTCTGCTGAGCCAATCAAAGAAGCCATGGGAAACTGAACTGGAACAGGAAACGGTTCTGCCACCATGACCTTCTAGAAACCTAGGACTATACTTACTGTATGCACAGAGTAGAAACCTGGGACTACACTTACTGTATGCACAGAGTAGAAACCTGGGACTATACTTACTGTATGCACAGAGTAGAAACCTGGGACTACACTTACTGTATGCACAGAGTAGAAACCTGGGACTACACTTACTGTATGCACAGAGTAGAAACCTGGGACTATACTTACTGTATGCACAGAGTAGAAACCTGGGACTATACTTACTGTATGCACAGAGTAGAAACCTGGGACTATACTTACTGTATGCACAGAGTAGAAACCTGGGACTATACTTACTGTATGCACAGAGTAGAAACCTGGGACTATACTTACTGTATGCACAGAGTAGAAACCTGGGACTACACTTACTGTATGCACAGAGTAGAAACCTGGGACTACACTTACTGTATGCACAGAGTAGAAACCTGGGACTATACTTACTGTATGCACAGAGTAGAAACCTGGGACTATACTTACTGTATGCACAGAGTAGAAACCTGGGACTATACTTACTGTATGCACAGAGTAGGGCATTCACCAAATAATCAAATGTTTGAATTTTCGAATATCAAAGTCACTATTCGACGTTGTTCACCGAAGTCGAATATTCGCTTATTTTTTTGTTTTGTTTTTTGTTTTCTCTTTAAAAATATATAGTTTATAAAGCTTGGCTAGATAGGAAGTCATAAGAATGAGTTGTCAATGCCCCTGGTGGATGAATTTGTTAATGCTCTATACCAGGGGTTCTCAAACCTTTTTAGGCCGTGACCCCCAAAAAAAACATATTTGAACTGGGGAGCTCCCCACCCTGACAAGCACTTGGAATTGTAGGTATTACATTTAATGTGACTCGGTTCCGCAGATAAATATTGTAAAAATAGCAGAATATTGCAAAAATAGTTGCGAGGCGTTGTGAGAATGTAGATCGGCTATTTTCACAATGTTCGCCTCTTGCTTACTTAATATTTGACAGTTTGGCCAGTCCTGTCGAATATTTGACTATTCGAATACTTTGAGGTTGAATAATTCTAATACTAAAAATGACTATTGGTGAATGCCCTAGCACAGAGCCTGTTGTACATGTTGTGCCCGTGTATCATTCCTGTGTGCTGGATGGCTGCTTTAAGCAGTCACATCTGACCTGAGTCACAATAATTGGACTCAGATCTAAGTGTGACTGCATACCTGTTGGCATTGAGATAATCTACATTATGCACACAGGATAAATCAGCTATCCTCACACACAAACACATGTGCGCGCGCACACACACACACACACACACACACACACACACACACACACACACACACACACACACACACACACACACGCACACACGCACACATGCACACCAACTCATGACCAGTGTACATTTTCATGCCGGTGTTGAAGCTGCCGACCGAGATGTATTGCGTGTAACGTGATTTGGGAGTCGTCAGTGTTGTTATTTTGTCGGGAGACGGACAGCATCAGTTCAGGTCTATTCCCCGCCCCCAGTGAATAAGCAGTTACAGTGCACTGTGTCCCTCGCCTTGTTTTGAAGTCCATAAAATGGAAGGCCCAGCGTTGCTTTTTGGCAACATTTTTTAAATCATTTTTTTTTTAATTATAATTAGTTTTCCTGTTCTTTTTTCACATTAACATCACCATTAAATCCTATTGTTTAGTATTACAATGCCATTGGCCACGATATTTGCATATAAATACCCCCCACAGAGACTGACATTCACACCTCCCAGAGAAGTTGAAATTCCAGCGTCTGGACGAACAACATCTCACTTTTGAACTGAAGCTATTCCTCACTAAAACATAAGTAAAATGCCTGTAATATTTTTTTTTCGTGATCATTAGAATGTCTTGAACACGTAAATATGTTAATATTGTGAAAGATATCCCAAAAATGCAAATTAGAGCATGATTTATGATTTATGGCTATAACACCTTACAAAAACATTATTATTTTTTTAAAATTACATTTTCCTGTGATTAGGACTCCTACAACACCATCAGATCTTTTTTTTTTCTTTCTTTTTTTTGGCCAGTAGAAATTAATTTGGGTCTTGCAGGGTTAATCTCTGTGCAGACAGCATTATGTGTGTCTCCCTTGGGTCCTTATCACGCTGCAAGATCGACTCGATCCCGAGAATGCTTCAATGGTTAGTCCAGATTTCAGCAGTTGTAGAGACTTTCCATTCCAAAGATAGCTTGCAAATGTACATTTTTACCTGGGGGCCATATTGTTGAATACACATATACAATCCTTGATGAGTGTACAAATGGAACCCTTTATATTTGTACGCTCTTCTCGGTTGAGAATTTCACTTACTAGGCTGCAGGGGGGGAAAAAAATCTGCCAGTGGTGCACATGCACATTTTGAGGAAACAGGATGCAATTACCAATGTTGTGGGGTGTAACAGAAAGGTAATATAACAAATAGTGTGACTAGTTGCTGTTGGCAGTGTGGTGGAATTCAGATCAATCAATAATCAATGAGAAAATGAGGAGACAAGACAATTATATTAGGCGGTGGTCGTCAAGTTTATATAACATGATATCATGGACAGAAGTACAGTTTAACACTCTGGGCAGTGGTAAGGTAGTTCTGCTAAGAAGAATGGTCAGACACTAGAGTTATACTGTGTGGTTTCAAGGCCTCTGGAACGAGCTGTACAAGATAGGCTTTACCAAAACAATAGTACTGAGGCCTACGGAAGGCCTCTCGACTCCTAACTATCAAGTATTAGTATCATCATACAGACCTAGATATTAATATAATCAATGAATACATAGCGTCATACATAATCAATCTGCTGCAGCAGGGAGTAATAGGTAAAGTAGTAAAGAACAGGAGAATAGAGAGAATGTGGATCTGGTACACAGTAGTTCCTCCTGATGTATGTCGTCTTTAATACCATTATGATCTAACAAGGCAGAAATGCTTTTGTATTAAATGAATAGTATTGCATGTCGACGGAATCGCCCCAGGCATCAGCGGCTGTACTCTACTGTAAGTAGTTAAAGCCCCTTTTCCACTGGCCCAACACCACACCACTCCACACCACACCGCCCACTTGTGCCAGGTTTTCCACTACAAGGACCTGGGTAGAGTGGTGTGAAAGTGGTACTAAATGTGGTACTAAAAAGTATCCAATCTAGAGTAGGTCTGAGCTAGGCCAAGCAGGGCCAAACACTTCATAATGACTGATCACACACTGACTTTTCATTTAGACCACAAAGATATAGTTGTAATACATGATAATAGATTTTATTGTGTTATAACCACTATTATAATCTATTATAGTGTATTATAATTATCATAGTAATACATTAATACTTTATAGTGTATTATAACTAGTAAGACACCTGGGGGTGGAATGCGACCTCAGGGTGACATGCGACCTCGCCCTAAAGGGCGAGGTCGCGCCAATTCTTGACTATCTGGCCAACCACAGCGTTTCTCTGACGATTCTAGTTGTTGTCATTCTGGGGGGAGTTTGTTCATGTTTTTGTGAGGGTATCAACCCTAGGAGACACGAGGAGAACATGCAAACTCCACACAGAAAGGCCCTATCGCCAACCCCACCTAGGGTGTGAGCGATAGGGCCTAAACATGGAGATGTGGAGAACACTATATATGGAGATAGTCCAGTCCATCATGTCATATGGGACTACCGTCATAGACAGTAGCCATTGTTAGGCCGGAGTCAATGGCTGTCTGTCTGACTGTCTGTACAGGAAGTGATGTCACATGACGTACTTTTTATGCCCATATATGAGTCATTCTGTACCACATCTCCATGTTTAGGCCAAACAGGTTCGCTCCATTTCTCCATGTATAGGTCCAAATGCCCAACGTCGAGCTTGACAAGGAGGATACCGCACATTGTACCTCATCCACCCTTTCTTCTCTCTCCTTTTGGTATCTTTATCCTCCTCCTCCTTTTTTTCTTCTTCTTTTTTTCACAGCCGCCCCCATATTTACTTTAGAAAATATATATTAAATTCTAAGAACGTTTCGAGTACCAGTTTGATACAAGAGCGAATAAGCGCTACACTTCTGGAATCCTGTGTGTCGACTTAAAGTCGGATCCAGGCCTAATAACTTTATCTAGACGCCCCGTTGCCACCTCCTTGTTACATTTTCTTTTCTGAGACACATCGTACCTCATCCACCCTTTCTTCTCTCTCCTTTTGGTATCTTTATCCTCCTCCTCCTCTTTTTTCTTTTTTATTCTTCTCTTTTTTTGTCTTTCTTAGTCTTGTGTATCCTTCTCTTTTGGCTACTGTCTATGACGGTAGTCCCATATGACATGATGGACTGGACTATCTCCATATATAGTGTTATCCACATTTCGTGTAGCCGCCCCGTACAGGAAGTGATGTCACAACTCGCTGACATCACACTGACATCACAGGAAGGTTACGGAAGGAAGGAAGGAAGGAAGGTCACTCAAGTGACACGGTTTTTCAGAGTATATGCGACCTTCGGTCGCAATCACAGTTATAATACATTATAGTGTATTATGATTTAGGATAGTTGTAATCCAAATGTATATTGTATTATAATCACAGTTAAAAGGGTCAATTTGTTTCTTACCAATAGGGGTACTTTTGTGTAATGGAAAAGGTAGATATGTTTATGTGGTGTGGTGTGGTGTGGTGTAGTGTGGTGTGGTGTGGTGCTAAAGCTGCAGTCGAAAAGGGGCTTTAAGTAAGTAAGTACTGCAAGTGGCCTTGGTAACCAATGGTTCCAAAGCCATGTGGCCCATACTGTACTGTAGGTCAGGAGTCTATCTCTCCTGTTAGCGTGAGGCAGCGCCGGCGGGCCGTATACGCAGACTACGCAGACTGCGTAAGGCCCCCGCCGACCAAAAAGGCCCCCACCGCCCCCTCCTCAGCAGAAAAGAACTAGTGTTGCATTGTTAATCGTTTTCAAACCGAAATCGCGATGTGAAATCTCAAAGGTTACGCACGGTTTCTCTGCGAAGTAGACTTCCCAAGCAATATGGAGACGTTTTAATTTGTGAAATCCCTTCATAATTGACTAAGCAATGATCAAATCAAACTGTGGTGACTTTCTTTGCTTCCACGCATCGCCACACGCTGAAAGTGAAAGTGAATTTGGCACAGTGGCCACTGTGCAGGACTCTGCCACAGCATGGGAACTAGGGGTGCTGCAGGTGTTCCAGCACCCCATGGGGAAGTTTTCATTTTTTTTATTTAAATAAGAAAAGAACAAATCAAACATAGCAAAAATACGTTCCCTGTTGTTGTTGTTTTTTATTTATTCATTTATATATATTTATATATATATATATATATATATATATATATATATATTATATATATTTCCATTATAAAATAGATTAAAAAATGATAAAAAAATATTAGGCCTATTATTTTTTCGCAGTGACGATTTACTTTGTTGACCGCACAGCCCCCAAAATGGAACGAAGGCCATCATTTTATTTTTAATTTTTTTCCTAATGGACCGGCCGGGAATGAACCGGCCGTTCGGGAGTTGTCCCGGTTTCCCCAATGGCCAGCACGTCCCTGGGTATGACCCATACGGGGATGGCACCCTGACCTCCCCCAGCCTCAGGGCGGACATCATGTGAGCTGGTTTGTTATTGTACCGTGCTGGGTTTGTATGACGCACTGCTCTGACATGCAGCTGTAGCTGCTGTGCTCCAGTCCGGTGTAAGCAAACGTGATGTCAGACACAACACGAAAAGAGGATGTAGCACTACAGCTGTTGTTTTAAGTCAGACTTTTGCCTCACTACAAACGAAGAGACTTTCCAAGTTTGGGTTTGGAAAACGGCTGTTTCCAGGAAGCACTGCCGCTTGTTCATTTGACTCTCTCCAAGGAGGAGTTTTAACTGTCTCACTGTCCAATATTTAGCGGTCGATAGTAATAAATCCAATTGGAATTGTCCCCACGAGGACAAACTGTCTGCTTGTGCACGTCAGCTAGTGGGGGTGGTGACGGTCTATTGTACGTCTCCTTTGGTCAACTGGAATCGACCTTTATAAATACTTAATGTATCCTATTAAAATTAAAATTGCCTAGAGGGTGGGTGGATCTTGGATCGTGGATGGAGGGCTTGGAGGCACACGTTGCTCCGAGCCGCACCAAACTTGGCACAAACACTGTTTAGGGGTCTGCCATCACAATAGGAGCCCCATGTGGCCCCCGGGGGCCTCAGGCGCAACGTAGCTCAGATCCGCCGCCAAACTTGGCACAAACCCTGGTCACGGGGTCTGCCACCAGAATAGCCATACCAGGGGCCCCGCCCCATGTGGCCCCCAGGGGCCAAGTTACGGGCCCTTGGGGGCCACAGGAGCACTGTTGCTCCGATCAGCACCAAACATTCATTCAGAGGTTTCCAAAAATAGCGGGGCCTGTGTACAACGTGTCACTATGCCTTTCAGTAACACACTCAGGGGTGTGACAAGGGGGCGGAAAGTGGGACTGAGTTACCAGGGCCCAAGGTGGAGGGGCCTTCATTATTTCATAGCTATTTAGCTATTGAAAAATAGCAGATATGCAAGCTCACAGCGCGGCACCGAGTGCGATCTGCTATTTTTGAAAAGTCGTGAAAATGTGATCTTTGAATATATGTATTTTTAAGCCAACATTTTGTAACTCAAAATGTTGCTTCTGCGGGTGGTCCCTGGAACTAAATATTTTGAGATGGGGGGTCCGTGGCCAAACGCACATGAAAAAGTTCGAGCACCACTGACATAGAAACCTTGGTTTTTTTTTTAAAAAACCTCAGAAGGATTTGAAATATTCAAAGATTTTCACGATTTTTCAAAAATAGCAGATCTACATGCTCGCAGCGCGGCACTCGGTGCCGCGCTGTGAGCTTGTATATCTGCTATTTTTCAACCGTTAAAGCACAGGGGCCCCACACACAGTGAATCCTTGTACCCGGGGCCCTGAATTTGGTGCGACGCCCCTGGCCTGAACACACTGTGGATCTCTCTCTCTCTCTCTCTCTCTCTCTCCCTCCCTCCCCCTCTCTGTCCTCTCAGGACGATCCGTTCTCGGCGTTGGACATCCACCTCAGTGATCACCTGATGCAGGAAGGAATCCTCAAGTTCCTGCAGGACGACAAGCGCACCGTGGTGCTGGTCACGCACAAACTGCAGTACCTCATCCACGCTGACTGGGTAAGAAAGAAACAGCTAGTTACTCACTCATAAACTGCAGTACCTCATCCACGCTGACTGGGTAAGAAAGAACAGCTAGTTACTCACTCACAAACTGCAGTACCTCATCCACGCTGACTGGGTAAGAAAGAAACAGCTAGTTACTCACTCACAAACTGCAGTACCTCATCCACGCTGACTGGGTAAGAAAGAACAGCTAGTTACTCACTCACAAACTGCAGTACCTCATCCACGCTGACTGGGTAAGAAAGAAACAGCTAGTTACTCACTCACAAACTGCAGTACCTCATCCACGCTGACTGGGTAAGAAAGAAACAGCTAGTTACTCACTCACAAACTGCAGTACCTCATCCACGCTGACTGGGTAAGAAAGAAACAGCTAGTTACTCACTCACAAACTGCAGTACCTCATCCACGCTGACTGGGTAAGAAACAAACAGCTAGTTACTTACTCACAAACTGCAGTACCTCATCCATGCTGACTGGGTAAGAAAGAAACAGCTAGTTACTTTACTCGTAAACTCCTTTGTTCAATTCCAGCTACAGACTAGGGCATTAACGACTTGTGATTTTTTGCAAGTCGACTCGACTCAGTAAAAAGTTGAGTTGAAGTCGACTTTATCGTTTGATGACGTCATCACATCACACACGACCCCCCCAATTATTTCGGGGGGTCCCCAGATGATTAACTTAATGTGCAACATTGTTTTCTCACTCAACTGTAAACTGTAAACAAACCAACATAAAGTTTAAGTGTATAGAGGGTATGTTCACATTTCTAAAGTGCCAATTTAAGGACTTTGTAATACCTCTAAAATGACAAATTAAACATTGTCCAAATTGTCAAATATATAGAGGCAGAAATTGTGAAAATAGCCGATCTACCATGCTCACAACACCTCGCGATGTGAGGCGTTGTGAGCATGTAGATCTGCTATTTTCACAATAGAACCATGTTATACTAAATGTAATGTAGCACTGTAATATTGGATCATTCCGTTCTTGACAATAAGCAATCCTGCTGTTTGAATGCTGTACAGACGCACACATGGAGCAAAAATAATGATACAAAGGATTTTTTTTTTTTCAACTTCGACTTTCGATGAAGTCGACTTGTCAACTTTTTGGTTAATGCCCTACTACAGACTTGTGTACTGTGCTCCTACAGACCTGTGTACTGTGCTCGGGGTCTGTTTTTTTCCCACACTTGCCCTGCAGGGCAAATACTTTGACAATAGTGTTTAGTCCGTGTTTGATATGGTGAGTTCCTTCAAGGACCTGGTTATTCACCATCACATTTCAGTGGTGGCACACTTCTCTCCATCTCTCCTATCAGTCCTAGAGCTAGGACCAGATACTGTAAGCCTAAGGAAACCATATAAAGCACTAACCCATTTATTGGGTTAGTGGTGTCTTGCTCAAGGACACTTTAACACTAACCCACACCCAGAGGGAGCCGGGAATCGGGAATTGGCCTGAAAACGTTGAAGACCCCCGGTCTATGTTGTTACCCGTTGTCAGGAGTAGTACCTCTGAAAGCACAACAGGGACACACAACTGTGTGTTATGTGTGCGTGCGTGCGTGTGTGCGTGCATGTGTAGATTCTAGCCATGAAGGACGGCTCGGTGCTCAGAGAAGGAACTCTGAAGGACATTCAGACGCACGACGTGGAGCTTTATGAACACTGGAAAACACTGATGAACAGACAGGACCAGGAACTGGAGAAGGTACACACACACACACACACACACACACACACACACAAACACACAATTCAATTCAATTTTCAATTCAAAGGAGCTTTATTGGCATGAGAAAAGATATGTTTACATTGACAAAGCAAGTGTCACAAATAAAATAAGAACAGTTAAAAATGGGGAACATGTGTACATTGGGAGGGGGTACAGCATTGTGTAAACAGAGCTATGTCGCATTGTGACTGTGTATAAAGCTTTTGGTACAAATAACAGCATTATTTTTTCTCAAAATGCATTTAAAGGTAGCAGCACTGTTTCATACTGTATGTGCAGTAGGTCTAGATGTCAATCCATGGTTTATAGTCCTTAGGGTGGTTGTGTTTCTAGCCTTTTTTTTTCGCAGCAATAAAATTGATTAGTTCAATTAACTGTTGCACCCCTACTTGTGCCTATTGTTTGCGTGCGTGCGTGCGTGCGTGCATGCGTGCGTGCGTGCGTGCGTGTGTGCGTGTGTGTGTGTGCGTACACACTGTGTGTAGGACATCGAGGTGGACAGTCAGACCACCCTGGAGAGGAAAACCCTGAGGAGAGCCTTCTACTCCAGAGAGACCAAGAACCAGATAGATGATGAAGACGAAGGTACAGCACACACTGAACCAGATAGATGATGAAGATGAAGGTACAGCACACACTGAACCAGATAGATGATGAAGATGAAGGTATAGCACACACTGAACCAGATAGATGATGAAGACGAAGGTATAGCACACACTGAACCAGATAGACGATGAAGATGAAGGTACAGCACACACTGAACCCCTAACACTGAGCTTCTAATTGACTGGCAAGGGGACAGGTACGTAGAAGTAGAGCAATTTAATAACCAGCAAACCGTCTTCATTTGCTCAATAGAGAAAACATAACTTGTACTTTTATTTGAGGCAACGTCTCTGTGCTAACAAGTGGTAGCACCACACATATAAACACAAATAGGAGTGTTGGGTTGTGGGTGTTGTAGTTTTGAAGACGGTGTGCGGGTTATTCCATTTTATCTAAGCTTCTAAGTTATTGAAAAGTTCTGAATGGTAAATTGAGTCAAATGAAATGGTGCATTTCTATATCGCATAGAAAGCACCTTAATGGTGCCCCTGATGGCCTACTGGTCCAAGTGCATATAGGCTTTGTGTAGCCTGCAGCAGGTTGCTGGTTCTATTCCCGAGCCAGACCCAGGTTTGCTGCGTGTCTCTCCCTGTCTCTCCCCCCATTTCCTGTCGATCTACTGTCTGTCAATAAAGGCATAAAAAAGCCCCAAAAAATATCTTAAAAGAAAAAAAAAGCACCTTAGCATCTCTAAACAATTCATGGAGATTTTGAATTTCTCCAGACGATTGCCTAACATTTAGAAATATGTGCATGTGGTTCCTTTGCATAATAGAGGAGGCGAATGATCTAAACAATTAGAGAACAATTGTACAACTGCCAAACTCGCATAGAATCTGATTTCTCTTTTGAAAGCAAATGGGAAAATACAAAGTGCTAAATCCGCTGCCTTACAATAAAGAATGAAGTGTAAACATGTTGAAACTGGTTCCCCTCTGCTCAGAGGAAGAGGAAGAAGAGGAGGAAGATGACAACATGTCCACCACAGCCAATAGACGATCTAAGATCCCCTGGAAGGTAATCCGTTCATCCATTCATCCGTCTGTCCATCCAGCCATTAGTTAGGGAATATTAACACATCGGATGCCCACGTGGTGTCAAGTCAATTTCTTTGATGTCGCTGGAGGCCCACGACGCGTTTGACGCGTTGTACAGTAAACTATACTGTACTGTAGCTACTGCACTTGGCTACCGCGGTGATGAAACAAACTCCATTTCCCAACATGCAGCGCGCAATTACGTCACCCGGACGTGCTGTGTGTCTCGTTAACTTCCTGTTTAGCGGCTGCACAAAAATACTGTTTTCTCCGGATTCTCTTCCTTTTTTCATTTTTTTCTCAAAACGGCAGCCTCTTCTACATGCCGTAACACAAACACTGTGGCTTAGAAATGATAAAAAACGGTCCTGACTGAAAGAAAAGATTTTCACGAAATAAACAGGATATACTCGGATTACATTTACTCGGATTACTTTTCTCGCCAGTACTCTCGCCGGTAGGTAAAATGACGCGTTGCCATGGGCACCAGCAAATTAAGACGTCAAAACCACGTGGGCGTCCGATGTGTTAATAACCTGGGAATAAATTCCTTACCAAACAGTTTCTTCACCAATGTGTTGGTAAAGGTGTCTAGTAACATATCTAACAAAGATTGAAATTCAACATCCCCAGCAAAATCTTTGACAGCTAGGGTAATTCTGGGTCTCATTCACTTACTATACACTATACTATAAGGGAAAAAACAACTCAAAAAAATATGCTTTAAGTGGGATGTGAGGGGTCTAACTAGGTGTTTTTAATTGTTCTGAATCCATTGCAAGCATTTGTTTTGCACGAAAAACATTCATTGGGCTAAAAACAGCCCATAAAAATGATGGTTTAGTGATGAGTCATCACTTTTCACAAGTGGTATGGGGGTCCATTTTTAGCCCCTGGTGGATGAATTTGTTAATGCTCTATACCAGGGGTTCTCAAACCTTTTTAGGCTGTGACCCCCAAAATAAACATATTTGAACTGGGGACCCCCACCCTGACAAGCACGTGGAATTGTAGGTATTACATTTAATGTGACTCGGTTCCACAGATAAATATTGTGAAAATAGCAGATCTACATGCTCACAACGCCTTGCAACGCGAGGCGTTGTGAGCATGTAGATCGGCTATTTTCACAATGTTCGCCTCTTACTTACTTAATATTTGACAGTTTGGCCAGTCCTGTCGAATATTCGACTATACGAATACTTTGAGGTCGAATAATTTGAATACTAAAAATCACTATTCGTGAATGCCCTAATACATACATACATACTGTACATATGCTCGCACGCGATTTTCTGATAAAAACATTTTTATTCCGTTTTTAATGACATAGTACGGTAAATTACGGCGCGGCTGAGACATCCTTGCTCAGATGTCCGGTATAAAACGTTTTTAATATTAAGTGGCAAGGGTTAATGTGCAACATAGCTTTTCTCTCTCAAGAGTAAACAAACCAACATAAAGTTTAGGAGTATAGAGGGTATCTGCACATTTCTAAAGTGACAATTTAAGGACTTTTTAATAGCTCCAGAGGCAGAAATTGTGAAAATAGCCGATCTACATTGTGAGCATGTAGATCTGCTATTTTCACAATAGAACCGTGTTACACAAAATGAAATTCCTCAACTCTTAGTGCTCGTCTGGTTGGTGGAGGGGGTCCCCAGTTAAAATATGATCATTTTGGGGGTCGCGGCCAGAAAAGGTTGAGAACCACTGGTCTAAACAGCCTGTCTAAATAACAATTTAAAACTATTTAAAAGGATCCCTGGCTAATACGACAAATATGCCTTAATACATTATAATTGTCCTCTATAACTACAATGTAAAATTAAAAACACCTAAATTATTTTATTTCTTCTAGAAATAGCTAATCTTTCACTCAATAGGGGAAATGCCTGTCGCAAGTTGATGATGTCATAAATGTCATGTGATCTCTCCCTATGGAAATTATGGCATGCATGTGCAAACAAACACATTTGAAATATTGATTTGATGCTCATATTAACCATAGGAAGTATTAACTAGTTTGTTTTTATTTGCACATGCATGCCATAAATTCCATAGGGATAGATCACACATGACATTTATGACATCATCAACTTGCGACGCGAATTTCCCCTATTGAGTGAAAGAGTAGCTATTTCTAGAAGAAATAAAATAATTGAGGTGTTTTTAATTTTACATTGTAGTTATAGAGGACAATTATAATGTATTAAAGCATATTTGTCATATTAGCCAGGGATCCCTTTAAATGATAAGATACCAGGTAAATAGCACCCATCCATCCATGCGTGTGTGTTGTGTTGTGTTGTGTTTTCAGGTGTGTTGGCGTTACCTGTCCTCAGGTGGGTTCTTCATGATCTTCCTCATGGTGTTCTCCAAGCTGCTCAAACACTCCGTCATGGTGGCCATCGACTACTGCCTGGCCTTCTGGACCAACTGCAACTACACCAGGACGGGGTCCGACGACGTCCCCGAGACCCTCGGTGGTGTCAACGTCACAGCTTCTGCCATCGGTGATCCTGACGTACGTAGCATAACCCTTAGAGGCAACACAGAAGAGGGGGAACTTTTTTTTTTATTTCCACACAACTCCTCTAAGGTATATTAATGACATAGTTCAATATTGAAAATGGGTGGTCTTCCCCTTTAATCTGAATGGCCTTTTACTGTTGTGTTAAAGTGACATTGGCAGTTGAATGCAACGATTAGACCGTCTGGGTGCAGACGTAATGTGGAGCCTTGCAGGGCCAACGGCATTCGGTAAAGTTAAACAATCATCCGTCTTTCTGGAAATAGTTTCCACTGCCTTGTGGTTTGGTTTCCTACTTGTCTCTTTATCAGCTACAGTTTCAGAGCAAAGACTTTTGTTTATTTTAATTCAAACACATCTTTTTTAACTGTGGTCTATATTTAGAATATCGTCGTTGTCGGGTGAAAACCTTGTATGTCCAAAACCGTTTTGCATTTTTCATTTTAAAAATGATTTAAACTAGTGAAAACAGCCGATCTACAAGCACACAACGCCTCGCACCGCGAGGCGTTGTGTGCTTGTAGATCTGCTGTTTCCACAACTTTTGTGCAGTGGCCTTGTACGATGAAGCAGGGCTTTACTTTGCAAAAGAACATACAAATGTGAAACTTGGAGATGCGAGGTTTCCAACCGACAACGACGATATAGAGCCTAGATTCCCCCCCATAACATTCCACTTCCTGATTGCTTCCTATAGCCGCCAGAGTTACCCCTTTTGTACCCTCTCACTAAATGCCTCCCTCTGACTCTTGAGACCCTTTTGTACCCTCTCACTAAATGCCTCCCTCTAACTCTTGAGACCCCTTTCCTGCGACGGCGACCTTGGTGTTATAGCAAACCGACCCGCGTTTCCGCCTGTTTTAAGCGGAACCATTGTAATCTAGGACATGTCATTAATAGAGGCTGTAGTTGGTTGATTCATACAGCCTTCAGTTTCCCCAAAATAAGCCTTGCACGCATATTTGAAAGATATTTAAGCTGTCAATCCATTATGAATGGACAGAGTATGAGTGGATATCAGGTTGATTTGTGTGTCTGAGATTAGAGTTATCCTTGCGCTTTCATTTTTCACTAATGGAGATACTAAGGATTTGGCTACTGACCTGCTGACCGCCTTGTTTTATTCTCTGCGACGGGCCACAAGACCTAATACTGTACATACGATTAAGTGTGAAAAGTTGTAACCTACAAAACAACGTTAAAAGAAACAAAACAACACTGACAAGTACTTTATTCCCTGCCTGGTAAATGACATGGTCCGTTACGATGATGATGAAGAGACGTAACAAAACAGCTTCGATCCCAAAATAGCTTCTATCAATACAATATGAAAACTATAATTTGCTGTAACCACGCTGTCCCACATTGATCAGCCCGATCAATTTGTTATGTAATTTGACAACACAGAATATTCTGTGACAATATTTTGGTTAGTGTGGACTTGAGATGACCAAACAAGGACACAGCTTAAGTATGAAACCACTCAAACCAGACCGCTGCAATTTTCCGTCTAAACACCCCGAACTGGTTCTAGAATAGACCTGAAAACAGGAACGAACCCGGTTCCACACTGGTGGAAAAAGTGAACTTATTACCATTTGGTTCTTTGAAGTCGCTCCTCTTGGTCACAAAAGGTGACCCAGAGTTTTCTGTTGTTGCCCCCAGACTCTGGAACAATCTCCCATCAGACAGGTCCAGCCCCACCATCGTTTAAATCCAACCTAAAGCTTTGTTTAGTTCTGTCTGAGGGCAACCGACTCATTGTCTGTTTTTACAATGTGCTCTACAAATAAAGGTGACTTGACTTGACCATCTGTAACTCTGAGAGGGTACAAATGGAACCAAACGGACGCTTCTACCACTTTTTGTGGTCACATGTTCAGATACTGGATTCTGATTAGCTTAAAACAGTGGTAAATCAGTCAACAACCCTAACCCTAACTCTTTGCCGCGTGTCACTCCCCATCTCTCCCCCCATTTCCTGTTAGTCAACTGTCCTATAAATAAAGGCATAAAAGCCCCAAAAACAAATCTTTAAAAAAAAGAACTGGTAGAAAAGCAATTTACCATTGGAGGGTTGTGGGTTGTGTGGCACTCGGCTTCGCCTCGTGCCACAACCCTGAAACAGTGGTAAATCAGCCAACAACCCACTCCCTCTCACGGTAAATGGCTTACTTTTTGCATCCATTTGGTTCCATTTGGTACCATGCTCTCTGAGTTAACATGCGAGCCGTGTCTCCACGCAGAGCGAAGCGTCGTACTACCTGCGTGCGTTCATCATCCTGTGTGGAGCGGGCATCACGCTGTGCCTCATCACCTCGCTGACCGTGGAGTTCCTGGGTCTGTCAGCGGCCACCAACCTGCACCACAACCTGCTCAACAAGATCATACACGCCCCCATCAGGTACACACACACACACACACACACGCACGCACGCACGCACGCACGCACGCACGCACGCACGCACGCACACACACACACACACACACACACACACACACACGCCCCCATCAGGTACACGCACACACACACACACACACACACACACACACACACACACACACACACACACACACATGCTCCCATCAGGTACACGCACGCACACATACACACACACACACACACACACACACACACACACACACACACACACGCTCCTATCAGGTACACGCACGCACACACACATACACACACACACACACACACACACACACACACACACACACACACACACACACACACACACACACACACACACACACACACACACGCTCCCATCAGGTACACTCACGCACACACACACACACACACACACACACACACACACACACACACACACACACACACACACACACATGCTCCCATCAGGTACACGCACACACACATACACACACACACACACACACACACACACACACACACACACACACACACACACATGCTCCCATCAGGTACACGCACACACACATACACACACACACACACACACACACACACACACATGCTCCCATCAGGTACACGCACACACACACACACACACACACACACACACACACACACACACACACACACACACACACACACGCTCCCATCAGGTACACGCACACACACATACACACACACACACACACATACACACATGCTCCCATCAGGTACACGCACACACACACACACACACACACACACACACACACACACACACACACACACACACACACACACACACACACACACACACACACACACACACACACACACACATGCTCCCATCAGGTACACGCACGCACACACACACACACACACACACACATGCTCCCATCAGGTACACGCACGCACACACACATACACACAAGATCATACATGCTCCCATCAGGTACACACACACACACACACACACACACACACACACACATGCTCCCATCAGGTACACGCACGCACGCACACACACATACACACAAGATCATACACACTCCCATTAGGTACACACACGCGCACACACACACACACACACACACACACACACACACACACACACACACACACACACACACACACACACACACATGCTCCCATCAGGTACACGCACGCACGCACACACACATACACACAAGATCATACACACTCCCATCAGGTACACACACGCACCAGGGCATTCACCAAATATTCCAATATTTGAATATTCGAATATAAAAGTCACTATTCAACGTTGTTCACCAAAGTCGAATATTCGCTTCTTTTATTTTATTTTTGTATTGGTTTCTCTTTAAAAAATATATAGTTTTTTAAAGCTCGGCTAGATATGAAGGCATAAGAATGAGTTGTCAGTGCCCCTGGTGGATGAATTTGTAAATGCTCTATACCAGGGGTTCTCAAACCTTTTTAGGCCGTGACCCCTAAAATAAACATATTTGAACTGGGGACCCCCACCCTGACAAGCACTTGGAATTGTAGGTATTACATTTAATGTGACTCGGTTCCGCAGATAAATATTGTGAAAATAGCAGATCTACATGCTCACAACGCCTCGTGTTGCGAGGCATTGTGAGCATGTAGATCGGCTATTTTCACAATGTTCGCCTCTTGCTGACTTAATATTTGACAGTTTGGCCAGTCCTGTCGAATATTCGACTATTCGAATACTTTGAGGTCGAATAATTCGAATACTAAAACTCACTATTCGCGAATGCCCTAGCAAAACACTCAAACACGCATGCACTCACAAGCGGGCGGAATAAAAACAAACACAAACATGAACAGAAGTGCACAAACAGAAGCATGCACGAACACGCGCACACACATATATATTTTTTTTTTTATCAAATTTTTATCCCACAATTGTGTAACCCATTTTTTCACCCAGAGCCAATTGCTATGTAATCCTCTCTTCTCCACTAGTCCCTAACGTTTTAGTCTAGTTTTTATTTTGTTGACGAAATTGTCAATATATTTAGTCTTAGTTTTAGTCACCACAGCTTAGTTTTTGTTTAGTTTTCGTCAGTGAAAAAACAAATATTTTTCGTCATCCTACATAATAATTTTAGAAACTCACTCACTCACACTCTAACGCTCACGCTTATCTACGTTTATCTATTCACTCGCTTCAGCAACTGATCCCAAAGTTCACATGGTATTGGCCATTAGCATTATACCAACGGTGACGGAGCCCGAATTTCATTTCTCCTAAATTAAAGCTGTTTATTAGCGTTTTCTTAGCCTGTTGTCAGGGTTACGGTCCGTTCCTCCTGGCCATGGGATCTGTAGCCCCACACACAGACCCCTCTCTCTCACAGTTAGGAATGTGCTCTCTCTCTCTCTCTCTCTCTCTCTCTCTCTCTCTCTCTCTCTCTCTCTCTCTCTCTCTCTCTCATCTTCCAACGGGTATGAAACTCTCTCTCTCTCTCTCTCTCTCTCTCATCTTCCAACGGGTATGAAACTCTCTCTCTCTCTCTAACTCTCTCTCATCTTCCAACGGGTATGAAAAAACTATGTGGAGCAAGCGCATACATTATGCCTTACATTATGATGCTCCCACATATGCTCCCACATATTCTCACGCACGCACCAGTTACAGTAACTTTCCCCACAACCCACACTCTGCACATATTTTGGAGCACATATCTTCGAACGGGTAAGGTCTTAGTTTTAGTCGACGAAATCAACACTGCAGCGCACACACATAAACAAATGTATATTCTCACGGACACATCAAACACACACACATGGCTGTTGCTTGTCTTCATCATCTTCTTCGTCATCATCATCTTCATCATGGTGTCTCCCCCCCCCCCCCCCCTCAGGTTCTTTGACGTCACTCCTCTGGGTCAGATCCTCAACAGGTTTTCAGCTGACACCAACATCATAGACCAGGTACTGTGTGTGTGTGTGTGTGTGTGTGTGTGTGTGTGTGTGTGTGTGTGTGTGTGTGTGTGTGTGTGTGTGTGTGTGTGTGTGTGTGTGTGTGTGTGTGTGTGTGTGTGTGTGTGTGTGTGTGTGTGTGTGCATGCGCGCGCGTGTGTGTGTGCGTGCGTTAGGGCTGTCACAATTATTACATAATCGTCTAATCGTAATTATTTGACATAATCGCAAATATTTCGTCATAATAATAATTATTATAATCTATCTATAAATGCGACAAATCTCTGTCTGTTTGTTTGTTTGTTTGTTTGTTTGTAATCCGCGTATCTCGAGAACCGTTCGTCCCACCGTCTTCAGATTCGGCACGCGCGTTCCCCGCTGCGGCGCGGAGTGCAGTGCCGGGCCTCGGCCCGACTCGGCATGCGGTTTTCCCGAAGCGGCGCGAAACGTTCGGAATCTCCTTACGTGGAGCTGATTGTTAACATCAGGCTGTTCCTGAGGAAATCGGCACAATCGCTGACTCATTGTGACATCACTTCATAAAAGGCTCTGACATCACGTACGCCAGGAGTCAACAAAAAATCTCTGTGAATGTGTATGTATGTATGTGAATCTCGAGAACCGTTCTTCCCACCGGCACGCGCGTTCTCCAGATATGGGCATAAAATGAATCCCCGAATGCGGAGCTGATGTCTGACATCAGAGTTTTCCGCAACCGGTACTGTGTGTGCAGAGATCTCCATATATTGGGGTTTGCATTAAAGGGTGGGGACAAAGGCTAACAGAAGGCAAACAGATGGTCAAAACGGGTCCTATGACACATGACAACAGGTATATTGGGGTTTGCATTAAAGGGTGGGGACAAAGGCTAACAGAAGGCAAACAGATGGTCAAAACGGGTCCTATGACAACAGGTATATTGGGGTTTGCATTAAAGGGTGGGGACAAAGGCTAACAGATGGTCAAAACGGGTCCTATGACAACAGGTATATTGGGGTTTGCATTAAAGGGTGGGGCAGGCATAAAATGGACGCAAATAGACAGATATCTCCATATATGGGCATATGGGCATAAAATGGACCCAGAACTATATCTGCAGTGATCTCCATATATGGACAAAATCTCTGTCTGTTTGTTTGTTTGTTTGTTTGTAATCCGCGTATCTCGAGAACCGTTCGTCCCACCGGCTTCAGATTCGGCACGCGCGTTCCCCGCTGCGGCGCGGAGTGCAGTGCCGGGCCTCGGCCCGACTCGGCATGCGGTTTTCCCGAAGCGGCGCGAAACGTTCGGAATCTCCTTACGCGGAGCTGATTGTTAACATCAGGCTGTTCCTGAGGAAATCGGCACAATCGCTGACTCATTGTGACATCACTTCATAAAAGGCTCTGACATCACGTACGCCAGGAGTCAACAAAAAATCTCTGTGAATGTGTATGTATGTATGTGAATCTCGAGAACCGTTCTTCCCACCGGCACGCGCGTTCTCCAGATATGGGCATAAAATGAATCCCCGAATGTGGGGCTGATGTCTGACATCAGAGTTTTCCGCAACCGGTACTGTGTGTGCAGAGATCTCCATATATTGGGGTTTGCATTAAAGGGTGGGGACAAAGGCTAACAGAAGGCAAACAGATGGTCAAAACGGGTCCTATGACAACATGACAACAGGTATATTGGGGTTTGCATTAAAGGGTGGGGACAAAGGCTAACAGAAGGCAAACAGATGGTCAAAACGGGTCCTATGACAACAGGTATATTGGGGTTTGCATTAAAGGGTGGGGACAAAGGCTAACAGATGGTCAAAACGGGTCCTATGACAACAGGTATATTGGGGTTTGCATTAAAGGGTGGGGCAGGCATAAAATGGACGCAAATAGACAGATATCTCCATATATGGGCATATGGGCATAAAATGGACCCAGAACTATATCTGCAGTGATCTCCATATATGGACATAAAATGGACGCCGACAGACAGACAGATACAGATATCTCCATATATGGGCATAAATGGACACAGGCAAACAGATGGTCAAAACAGGTCCTATGACAACAGGTATAATGGGGTTTGCATTAAAGGGCGGGGCATTCATTCTCTATTTACATCGTTCCCGAGTTGGCCAGGTCGCCGACTAGACGCTGGGCCGCCCGAAAAAGTAATAATAATCGTGAATGTTCATACATTGACAAACATTTTCAGAAATAGTGGAAGTAGCAGATCTACAAGCTCAACACGTTGCA
The DNA here is from genome assembly GCF_963921795.1 of Nannobrachium achirus. Taxonomy (NCBI): domain Eukaryota; kingdom Metazoa; phylum Chordata; class Actinopteri; order Myctophiformes; family Myctophidae; genus Nannobrachium; species Nannobrachium achirus. The sequence goes on from NC_137830.1 coordinate 48,865,295, forward strand.
TTGTGATGCGTTGTGAGCTTGTAGATCAGCTATTTCCACTATTCCACTATTATTTTGTAAGTAGAGAGTTGTCAAATATGTCAGTAATTTCTTTGTGTATATACTGTAGTTTATGTGTCATAACTACCATGTGCAACTTCAAAGCCTAAAAGCCGAACAGAAATGTAATTGTCAACGACAAAAACACAATTAAATCGTTAATCGCAATTATTTGAGTGACGATTAATCGTCCTGATGTGCGTGCGTGCGTGGTGCGTGGTCAACTTTCTTTATCACCCCGACTCACTGTGTCATTAGCCTTATTCACCTGGCGGCCATGTTTGAAATTTGCATTGAAACCGGGTGGCAACTGGGGTGGCATTGCATTAACTTCATTGGCAAGATGGCCGCTGTGTGAATATGGTCAATTCTCCCTCTACTCTCTTAACTCTTTGAGTGCCACCTTTTCACCACTAGAGGGCGCCCAATGACCAGAGAATTCTACTTAGACAGTGCTGGTATATGCACAAAGCCCTGCAGCCATGACTTGCCTGAACACTTTCCTTTGTGCATGTACAGGAAGAGGATGAAGTTAGCTTGAAGTTAGCTATTGGCTACCAAGCATTTTAGAAGCCCTATTTTCGGCCATTTAGCCATGATTAAACCTTGCACACCTCATGCATGGGAGAAAAAACAGAGAAAATGAGCTCTAAAGATCCTGGATTGCATTGGAGTGGATGGTAAATATCGGCGGCGCGCCGCTCTCGCGGGCCGTGTAAACAGCTGACGGCTTTTAAAAAAAAAAGATTTTTTTTTTTTTTTTTTTTTTTTTAAAGCCGAACTAGTTCAGGATCGGCACTCTGGTACCCACAAATAAAGCCGAACTATTTCGGGATTGGCACTCAATGAGTTAAACTCTCTCTCCCGCCTCCCACTCTCTCTCTCATTACCTCCCCCTCCCTCTCTGTTGCTATCACTCTCTCTCTCTCCTCATCCCCCCATCAGCACATTCCTCCCACATTGGAGTCGTTGACGCGGTCCACTCTGCTGTGCGTGTCGGCCATCGGGGTCATCGCCTCCATCACCCCCGTCTTCCTGGTGGCGCTGCTGCCGCTGGGCGTGGCCTTCTACTTCATACAGAAGTACTTCCGGGTCGCCTCCAAGTGAGTCCCGCCCACTGTGCCCGCCGCTCTTCTCTTTATGGCGGCGCCTGCAATGCTATGTGGTCACAATGCTATGTGGTCACAATGGTCACAATCAGCTCAAAAGAAAAGTCTGAAACTGAGAAAATATAATTGCCAGGTTGCTTAAAGTTGTTGTTATGTCATTTGCCTAATGTTATGGTCTTGGAAATTAAGGTAAATGTTTTGGAGAACTAAGAGAAAGTAAAAGTCAGTGAAAGCCCTTGAACAGTTAAGAGTTATAACCGCCCCGATGTTGGCGTTATCCTCCCTTGGGATGGGTCTGTTATCACCCCTGTCATGCCTTGGCCAAGGCTCAGTAGTCAGACTCCCGGCTCCCAGGAGCTGGTAGATCCGTTATCGCCCATAGACTTGTCATTGCAATGCGCCAACGCACGTTCACAGGAATAATGTACTGGTCGCTCCCTCAGTGAGAAGCGAACCCGGGCCGTCGGATTACCAGCCACCCTTCACTACTGACTGAGCTAACCAGGCAGCTGGCAGACTTTTTTTTTTTGCTTAGTTTTACACATAACTCGGTAACGGAACGCGACACGGCGGTGAAAAATACTATGCCTACACCTAAACCTAACCCTGACCCTAACCCTAGCCTCAGTAAAACTATGCCTAACTCTAACCCAAACCCTAACGTTAACCTCAGTAAAACTATGGCTAAACCTAATGCTAAAAAAAGATATCAGAGTGGCGCATCCATCTCAGTAGCGTCCTCAGTAAGAACGCATGGCTAGAATTCCCAACCCTGTAGTCTCGAATCCCAGCGTGACTTATTTTTTTCCCCTCGTGTTTTGGCGTATGCACATTGCAATGACTAGACCAAGGCTGATATCGGGTCTTCCCAGCTCCTGGGAGCTGGTAGTCAGACTCCTGAGCCTTGGCTAAGGCATGACAGTATTGATAACAGCATCCCAAGGATATGATAACGCAGGTATCAGGTGGTTATAAAGTGCTGTCACATGCAGGGAAGTACACATCTCTCTCTCTCTCTCTCTCTCTCTCTCTCTCTCTCTCTCTCTCTCTCTCTCTCTCTCTCTCTCTCTCAGGGACCTCCAGGATCTTGATGATTCTACTCAGCTTCCTCTGCTCTGCCACTTCTCCGAGACAGCAGAGGGTCTGACCACAATCAGAGCATTCAGGTACAACACACACGCACACGCGCGCACACGCGCACACGCGCGCGCGCACACGCACACACACACTCACACACTAGGGCATTCACGAATAGTGATTTTTAGTATTCGAATTATTC